>NC_057807.1:639117113-639145892 GCF_018294505.1 Triticum aestivum
CACCTGCCTTTGTGTCCATGACATGTGGGCCCAACAGGTGGCTGGCCCACATGTTAGTGACCCAAAGGCAGGTGCCTTTAAGGCACCGAAGCAGCATCCACCCCGACACGACCCTGGTCTGCCTGGTGCGCCTACATTTGAGAATGCAAACGAATCTTCTTTCATTTGCAAACGAATCTGCATGTATTACCATGCCCGTGTTTTCCTTGCAATAATTAGTCATTCGAAACGAGATACTCCCTCCGTTCACTTTTGTAAGTCGTTTCAGACAACTTAAAATGAACTGTTTTGCACATTGTCTAAAATGTCTTCAAGGTCTTATAAAAGTGAACAGAGGGAGTACTATAAATTAATTAATGAGGAGTTATTTGAAAGAAAATCGAAACGGTATCCATGCTAATGTGGATTAGAGTGTGTGTCACATAATTAGTTATTTGAATTAGAGTGTGTGTCACGTAGCGATCTCCAATTCTAACGTGGATTTCGCATTTCACTATATCCATGCTACTTTTTTAATACAAATTCATATGTATATGATGAACACCATGGTAGTGAGAAAACTTTTGGATGGATTCAAATATATGACCTACAAAAAAGCACAACAAATTGAGTCAATGTCAACTTTTCGTAACTTAGTATGGCACGAATTCGAAATAATTACTCGTATGCATGGTCCTCAGTTGAAATCTTACAATGTACACCGAATTGAAACATCGATGTTAAGTCTCGTACTATGTACATTGAACCACACCCCCCACACACGCTACATACTTCATGTATCGGTCAATCTTCCTCTCTTACCACCTTAGGAAGCTATCGGTTTCCAACACATGTTCATTCTTTCTCTCCATGTTTCGATCTCTAAGTCTCTCAACTACACAACCCCCTTTTCCACTCTGTTACCAAATGTATTTACCTCACACAGCCACCATTGCACCCATGCTGAGCTTTCTCTCTCCCCCTCTCCCTCTCACCCTCTCGCGCTAAATACATGCATTGCCAATCTAGCCCCCCCAACCTCTCGTTCGCACGCACACATGTTGTATATCTAGGTCACTCCCTCAAGACTGTCTCACTCTTTCTTCCGCACGACGGGCCACACTCGCTCAATCTTGCTCTCTTTATCCGAATCTCGTTTAACCTCATTTTCTTTCACACACAAATGATATATCTCCCTGTTCGGGCCTCGATCGACACACTCTATAGTCTCTCACGCAGATTGTCTATCTAGGTCAGTCCATCCAAGCCGCCAGCACTCTTTCGACCTCATGGCGGGCCACGCTCACTCAATCTCTCTCTCTCTCTCTCTCTCTCTCTGTATGTCTCGATTGACCTCGCTCTTTCTTGGACAAAAACGATATATCACCATGTTTGAGCCCAATGCAACCTATTCACATTGTATACTCTCTCACACACATTGTCTATCTAGGTCACTCTCTCCAACCCGTCTCACTCTTTCGATCGCACGACGACCCTATGTGATCGATTGACCTTGCTTCCTCCCACGCACAAAATATATCTAAACATCTGTGATTGGATCATATCTCAAGCTCTATCTTACATCCCTCACCCTCGCCAAAAGCTCAATCGGACAATATATTTCCAGAGCACATATATCTGTTCAATGAATGTCGGACCACACTCACTTTGTCTCTCTATCTATATGTCTCTTGATTGACCTCGCTTTCTCACACCGTATCTTCCACGCATTGAAGCTACTACCTCTCCATCCCTCGCAAAGCCGAAGCTATTTACATTGCAAGTGGCACTCCAACCTTGGATTAATTTGTGTAGGCATTTATTCCGATTGGTTTAGATTATATTTTCGTAGCATTCGTCCCACAACTACTCCAAACACCATTGCAACCCCCGCAGCTCCCCTAGTTGATTTCCCTCTGGCTCGGTCATCGCTCTCCTGCACGTCCTTTCTCGCCTTCAACGTCGCACCATGGTATTATTGCAAAAAACTATGTTGTTCTCTTTAATTATTATAAATAAGCTACAAAACTACACACCGATAGTCTACTTGGAATGGAACAAAATTCGACCCACAAATTAAAGTGCTACAAACTACACACCGAGGGGCCCACATCTCATGAAACAAATTTGGACCCATATAAAAATTAAAAAATAAAGGACGAGGATCGAACATGCAACCGGGCCTTCAAGCCGCACGTCAATAGGCAACATACGTAGAACAACAATGTTTGTTGTACCCCCTTGTTGACATAATGTTTTTATATTACCACAGCCTATTTAATGGATAACATGTAATATTATTTTTAGTACTATTCGCCTTCACTTACTGGTGGGTTCCATGTGTGCTCTCTCTCTCTCTCCTCCCCTTCTGCGTTTAGACGCACGGGCAAACACGAAGAACTCGTGGGTGATGTTGCCGTTGACCATATCTGGACGCGTTCACAAGTCACGGCACTAGTTTCACGTACTAGCAGCACTAGTCAGTGTGTACGTGCAATGCACGTTAATTTGGAAGTATATTAAGTGCATGCGGATATTAAGTAGGATATTATTTGCGTGTTATTATGTGATTAGCACTATTTTTGGCATGAAATTAACTGCACGCTAAACGTGTTGAGCGCTCAACATTGAAGCTGTCTAGGTCGTTGGATGACAAGGAATACATGTGGCTTGATGACGTTTTATATTTAATTTGATACGGCTCTAGCAGAACATTCAATCGATCAAACCATAGATTTCGTTCAGTCTGACTTCGACTTTAAATTATACGACGATCGATATAAAATAAACAGAAATGATAAACATTCGGATTTTAAGCATGGCAATCCGAACGTTTTTCATGGCAAATTTAGATTACGCGGCGGCGGCGGGGGCGTCTTGCGGTGGGAAGCGACTCCTCTATCGTGCTCTGTGTGTCGTCGGGCCACTGACTGACGGCAATGGCGGCGTCTTGCGCCGTTGTTGGCGTACTCCTGGATGTTGGCCTAGCTTCAAGGAAGGCCAAAATGTTTTGGACTTCGGAGCGAGTCAACTGGCGGGAGGAGGCGACTGGCGTTGGTGCAAAGAAGCGGTCGACGGCGGCCATCCATGCCGCTGAGGGGGGCACTGGCACCCGCACGGGGACAGACACTGTCAACGGCGCGGCGGAGATATTCGTGTGCACGGGCACCGGCACGGGCGCGCACGTCAGTGCACGCGCAGGCGCATGCGCTGGTAGGTGCACGGGCACCGGCACAGGCGTGCGCATCAGTGCACGCGCATGCGCATGCGCTGACAGGTGCACAGGCGCGTGAAAGTTGGCGGGGACCTCGTGGAACCCCGTGGGATCAAGCTCGATGACAATGTGCGGCTCGCAGCCCATCAATGTCACGGGGATGGGCGCTGGCGCAGTCGGGGCGACCGGAGCCGGAACGGGAGCGGGGACAGGAGCGGCGTCTTCCCGCAAGGCCAGTTCAAGCTCGTCCCAATGCGCCTTATGTTCTTGAGACTCCGGCTAGGTGTCTTCCTCAAGAAACTGGAACACTAAGGACAGACCATCATGATGCGACATGGCGTATGTTTAAGTCAGGCTAGTTGGAGGTAGACGACAGGAGAATCGGAGAGGAAGAGAGAAGATTGTAGTGATACCGGGTAGTGCGGGGTTGATTTTAAACTACGGCACCGACGACATTAAAAGTGGGAGCAGTTGGGAAGGGCTCGCCTCCCGGTGAGCCTGCACAGCGGTCTGCTCACACGCCTCCCTGTCAGCCGGCACAGCGGTCTGCTCGCACGCCTCCTATCTACTCATCACATGCTTGCTTGGACGGCACCTACCGATGAGAAGCGGGGACTCGTGGCGGCACGAAACGCCCACAGTTTCAATAGTGAAAACGTTCGCCTTAACGTGACAGGTCTTTGTTCCAAAATACCTTGGCTCTTCATTTGTGCAACTTGTCATAAGCAGCTTGTCTCAAATTGAAGAAAAAACTTACGAAGTAATATTTGTGCCATATCACGTGACCATGCTCAGTTTCAAGAATTCATGCTCAATTTTGGATTTTCTGAAATTTAAGATCCAGGATTCGAAACAATATCATAACCTGCATCATGCAATAAATTTTCAAGCCGTACATCTGTCCTGTTGTATTCCTTAAGAAAGAATTTGGTCAAACATTTTGCTTAGTTAGACTTCAGACAAGTTATATATGCAGAGTAAAAGGATAATCCTTCCGTACCAGTGCATTGCCTGATATATTAACTCAAGTATTAGGCAGGAACAAACGGGCTCAATTTTGTGCTCATCCTGGTGTAGTAGTAGTAGTACTAGGCAATGCAGTTGACGGGTGACCTTGACGAGCGGCGACCGAGGGAATTGAACCATGCTTGGCACGGTAGGTAAAGTTGTCTAGTTACTAAAGCATCCCTCCGTTGTTCATCGGTAGTCATTATGGGCCGGGGACATGAGGGGAATTTCCTAGGGCTGGAATTCTGGCCGCCAGATATTTCGACTTGAAATGCCGAGGCTCGACTGGTTGGGGTTTCCTAATGTGCGTACCAAGCACGCCACCGAAGGACACGAGCCCGTTTTTATTTTTTTTATTTTTTTAGGATCAACAGGAGCCAAGGTCTGGCTGGTACGCCGTTGGGTCCTACCATTCGAGAATACGAAAGGAACCTTTTAAATTGCCGAACGAATCTATGTGTATTACAATACCCGTATTTTCCTTGCAAATACTAATCTTAACGTGGTAATTGATTTATGATGAGTTGTTGAATTAGAGTGAGTTTGTGATATAGTGATCTCAACGTGGATTTCACATTTCATGGTATCCCTAGTAAGTTTTCCAATGCAAATTCAAATTTAAGAGATGAACAATATGGAGGTGAGAAAACTTTGTATGTATAAAGCATATGACCACACACACACACACACACACGCACGAACACAACAACAATCCAATAAGTATAGTGCATCTATTTTTCCAAACCATGCATGTATGACACAAATTCAAAAATACTCCTTCTATTCCTAGATATTAGTCTTTTAGAGAGTTCAACAAGTGACTACATACGGAGCAAAATGAGTGAATCTAGACTCTAAAATATGTCTATATACATCCGTATGTGCCAGTCCATTTGAAATCTCTAAAAAAACTAATATTTATAGGAACAAATGGAGTAAAATGTAAGACATGCATGGTCCTCAGTTCAATATTTAAAATGAACATGAGACTGAAACATGAATATTAAGTCTAGTACTATAGTACATGCAAATGTTGTGTTTAGGCGGAGCTATGATTGTCGGTGGTCAACCCCTCGACCTTAGATAAAATTGTGGAACTCTGTTTAGGGTTGTTTAGATTATATTTGTCCCCACCCTCCCAACCACCGATTGGTTGTGCACCCCCCACTCCTCCTCCCCGGGAGAATATCATGTGCCCCCATACCTTAGATGCTATATGCCGATACGAGTTGCTTGGAGCTTGTAGATCTGAGATATAGCAGCTCACATGGTGTGTCTTAATATTTTAACAGGAAACCTTGATTAGTTTGAGAATTGCACACAATTTGTACAAAAACTACTCAGATGCCCTTGGATCCCATATCCAACGACCTCGAAGCTCGTATCACCGTAGCATCTAAGATGAAGGGGGACATCATATTCTCCTGTATGTAAGAATATCATGTGCTACCACACCTTAGATGCTTTGGAGATACAAGCTCTTCCGAGCCGTTGGATTTGTGACCCAACACCTCCTCGGTGGTTCAAATGGTTTTTTGCAGAAAAGCCCCAAAAGAGTTCGGCCACTGCTTACAAGCACAAAGACTGCTCAGATACCATTGGATCTCAAATCAAACGACCTCGAAGCTCGTATCACCGTAGCACCCAAGATGCGATAGCACCTTATGTTTTCTCGCACAACAATATATGAGGTGCTCCCGCACTGTAGATTCTATGGTGATACGAGTTCACTGAGATCTAACGGCCCACAGTAGGAGGTTTGAATTTTTTTTTGCAATATACGGCTGATAGAGTTTGGGAAATGCGCAAAAAGTACAAGTACTGTGCCATCTGATCACTGATCAGACGACCTAGATTCTCATATCACCATAGTGGGTAATTAAGCCACGGGGAGCACCTAATATGAGCAACGGGGAGCCGTTGGATCGAAGACGCAGCGGCGCACATGAGGCCTGAATGTTTTCTTTGCAAAAAAACCTTTGGAGAGTTTGGAAATTGCGCATAATTACAAAGACTACTCCCAAGCCATTGAATCTCACTTCCAACGGTGTAAAAATTCGTATCACCATGGTATCTAAGCTGCGGGGTCGATGTGATATTCTATGCCGCTGTCATTTTTGTTCGTAAACTTGCAAAATACGTTTAACTCATGCCTTTACTTGTCTAACAGCGCAAAGTGTTTGTTCAAAAAAAAACATCCTACACTGAAATATCGGAACAATACACGGGGGTCCCACTTGTCATTAATCAAATTTGGACCTAAAACTAACAAATCTGAAAGAGGAGACTCGAACTGGCAACCTGGACTAAAAAGCGTAAGTCGATAGCCTGAAACAACAACGGTTGTTGGCTTTGTTCCATAACTTGATTTTATACAGTATTACATTGAGTAGAGTAGAGGGAGTGCCTCGTCAACACGTGCATGACCGTTGTCTCACTTACTGGTGGGTCCCAGGTCCGCGATCTCAATCTCTCTTCTCTCCATCGTCTAACCTTTGCACGGGCACAGACGAAGAGCGGCGCTAGCTTGCCGTGGTGTTATTACAACAACAAAAAAAAGTTTGGAAAATAGAAGAATCGCCTAGAACAAGAGATGTTGTGGCTGGTCGAGGCGGAGATAACCACATCTATCCTCCGTGCCACGTTTGCATGATGAAGTTGTTTGTCTAGTGGGGTGTTTTCGACCGACTGGCTGGGTCCCGAGGTCGAACCATAGGTACTACTAGAGTTACTGCCGATGTCTGATACAGTACTCCTTCCGTCTAGGTGAGTAAGTCACCGTGACCAAGGAGGAGGGGAAAACGAGAGACCTTAATGTTTATTTGCTAATTAATGACATTGCATGCAATGAACTAACCACTGCATCTCATGTTTGGTAGTCTCAAATCACTAAAAGCATGCACACCCCTCATCTCTTATTGGTTGATATGTCAAGAAACAAGAAACGAGATAGAAGTTATTGTACCACGCGTAAGTGTTTTGGGATTATTTGATTTTTGTAAGCTGACTTACACACCTAGACGGAGGGAGAATATTTTTACACGTGCATTTTTCCTCCGTGCCGAGACATGGCACACCCTACCGCGCGGTTTCGGGGTCCTCCCGGGTGGTGCACGCTTATATTCTTCTTGACGTGGGACGCCCTACCGCGCGTTTTCTGGGTCCACCTCGGTCGTAGCGCCGAAGAAAGTAAATGAGTCGTCAAATCACAAAAGACCACCTTTCCCGCCGAGTACATCAGTGAAGCACGGTGGCTAGCTAGTTGGGCTAGTTCGACCGATTAGCTAGGCCGCCGTCACATTTATTTTTTCACCCCTTTTTTTATCTACTTGCCGGCAGGTAAATTTAAATATCCACCGCAGCGTTGCCCTGGTGTTTGGGTGCGGCAGGATTTTTAATTTTTTGATTGACGGGAGCAGGCGCGGCAGGATTTTTAATTTTTTGATTAACGGGAGCAGGCGCGACAGCAATTAGTCACGATGACTCCGCCTGTAAAACCCACTGCTCCCTGATGTGAGAAGTCGTCGACTGGTGTTTTACCGTGGTGAAACCAAAAGATTCCCCACTCCTCGGCTGGCTCCCTCCGCCTTCCCGTAGATTGCATTGCCTTTCAACCATTTCACCCCCTTTGCTTCCTCTCCCCATTGCTTCTACCTGGTGCCATGGTGGCGCAGCAGATCACGGAGTCCGAGGTGAGGCACCTGACTCAGGAGCTCCATGCCAAGGATGCGGAGCTCAAGGCCAAGGATGTGGAGCTCCGTGAGCTCAAGGATGAGAGGAGTGCCATGCTCCTCCGTTATGTGCGGGAGTTCACGGAGCTTCAAAAGCGGCAGGCGTCCACCAGAAAGATGCTCGAGGCGTCGGCGGCGTTGCTGCAGAAAGTGGGAGATACGATAGGCCATCAGGGGAGCCGGCTGGAGCGCGAGTGGGCCGATCGTGACAAGGTCCAGGATCGCCTCAGCCGCTTGGTGAACCAAGTTGCCAAGCACATGTTGCGGCTGCGCGATGCCTACCGTCGTGCCAGCGCGACGATGCCGGTCGTCGGGCTAAACCTATTTGATCACCCGGTTGACTTCAACGAGATGCGGCTTCCTGACCTGGTCTCCTTCTTCACCTATATCTCCGAGGAGCTGAGCCGTCTCTGTGCGGTGGTGGGGGCTGAGCTGGACAAGGAGGGGTTGCGGGCTGCCGTCGCCGTTGCCGGGTGAATCCTTTCAGGGCTCCGTCATCGGAATCCATTCGTGCCATTGGACGCCGTCTTTGAGGAGCTGGCTACCGTGGACCAGGAGCGGGCTCTGCAGGCGGTTGCACCCTACATCACCAACGTCGTGCGCCTCGAGAAGCAGAGGGACTTCAGTGGTGTTTAGGCGCCCTCTGCATGGGCATGTCCATGTCTCGGCGCAACATGACCGTTGGATCAAACTCAGACGGTGCAGATCAGTCACTGTAGCACAAAGCGTGTGGGTGTGTTTGGTTGCATTCTAATCTCAATATAGTTGTTTCCTCTTCGTGTATTTTTGTTAACCTACTAGTGTGGACTCATGCACCCTTCATGCACTCTACCAAACACCCAAAAGTGGGTCGAGAAGGGAACTTTTGCTCCCATCCCATGCACCCTTCATACGGAATTCCCCTTCATACACCCTACCTAACACTATTCATGCTTCATATGGTTCATGTTTCGTGGAGTACTGTAGCACCGTACTCTCCGTGCGCTGTAGACCTACTTCTGTTAACATTGATCTCGCCGTTCATTCTCGACTGGACAGTCGAAAAAGCGGTACTATGTTACATATAGGAGTAGTTTACATGCGCACAACATCATTTGTTATCGTCATATCTTACTACACTAGCAACAAGATTGTTTAGTACTGACGTATGAACCACTGCACATGCCTAGTAGTAGGAGCATTGTGTATGTTCAAGTGGCTGTCGTGTTTCGCACTCCTCCGTCGTAAGAGTGGAAACACTTGCTCTAATCATTTTTTTCTTCAGAAAAACAGTGGACATGATCTACCGTGCGGATCCTCCTCCAGCCATGCGCTAAATTACTCACTTTCGCTGACGTGTGGGACAACCAGCACCTGGGTCCACCAGCCATGCACTAAATTACTCCATAGTAGAGCAACGGTAGACTACCCCGATCGAAGCGCCGCAGTAATGCCCAATGAGCCGTCAAATCAGAAAACCCCCTCCTTTCCAGGAGTAAGTTGGACGGACGAAGCAACCATCATTTCACTCTTCTCTCTCAGCTTCCTCTCTTGAAGAAAACCCCCACTCGCTTCGCTTCTCCCTCATCTCATTCCTCCTTTCACTCTTCTCTCTCAGCTTCCTCTCTTGGATGGACGCTGGAGCACCGGCCGACGTGATGACTATGGCTCTGGCCAAAACCGTCGAGGCTCATGGTATGAAGAAGCGCAAGCACCCCGCCAAGACTACCGAAGACAAGCTCAAAGCCATCGCCCTGTCCAAGCCCCCCTCTTCGGGATCCCTCATTAAGCAAGTCCAGGTAATGTCTCTGGTTGATGATCTTTTTCTCGATCTTGATCGTGTTTTTTCATCTAACATGCAGTACTAGTACTGGTAGTACAACTTTCTGGGTGATCTTGCATGTGATTTTAGTGTGCCAAATGACGGTTCTAAATTCCTCATTTGACCAAAACATGCGAGAGGTTGACACTGATTTCTTATAGATTACTTTTAACTACTCCCTTTGTTCCAAATTTCTTGTCTTAGATTTGTCTAGATACGGATGTATCTAATACTAAAATGTGACTTGATACATCCGTATCTAGACAAATCTAAGACAAGAATTTTGGGACGGAGGGAGTACATTATGAACATCAATGCTAACTTTGAAGAGGGTATATTTGCCTCAGTAACTTGTGTTATGGATATTGCAAGTAATCCCTCTGCTCTCGTGCTTTTGAAGACATGTTCTAGTGTCTTTGTTCACTCATTTATGTGCGTATATGTAGTCATATATGGAGTATAATATCGAAAATCATCTTATATTTCTGAACAGAGGTAGTAATAAAATATGGTTTCTGTTTGAATTAGAACTAGGTCCGCGGTGGAGATGAAGTTCTCAAAGTCATGCCATGTGAACTGGAAGACCTGGGGATGAGTTCTACTGCTAAACTATCCAGCTGCTGTGTCCTTGTCGCCACGTGTCCCGAACTAGTGTTTTTCTTTAGCATTGTTGTCAGGCGTGTTCTCGAGGCTGTACTTGACCACAACAATTTCTTGGCTGTGCCTTCGATTACGAAGGGTGTGGTTCTTGTAAAGCTTCCCAACAAATCTGATGCGGCATGTCTTCGTCATCATGTTTATGAGTGGAAAGACCACTCTGTTAGGTTCTCCAAGGTTGACAAGATGGTGATGGTGCATGTAGACATCTCTCACGAAGTCCATGGCCTAGTCAGTTATGCGGGGTTCATCCCATAGGTCGGTGGCAAGAAATAGTCTGCAGAGTTTAATTAGTGCAACTTTGCTTGTCTGTAGTAAGTACTATTTTTCAGTACTTGATTTTCTATTGTGAACCCTGTATTGTTTATTAGTACTGCTGTCAGCATTCTGGGAATGGTGGTACCCAGACTTGCCTGCCTGCGGCCTGCAGCATGGCTCAAGGAGTGGCCCAGTACGGCCCATTATCGTCAACACAAGCTCAAGACCCTCGCGAGGGGCCAAGCCTCGTGGGGCGGACGACAGGAAGCTTCCTCAGGTGCAGCCTCGTCAGGCTGACTCGCGAGGAGGCGGAGAGATCAAGGCGGGGTACCCCACGAGGTGCCCGTGACGCAAGCCATGACGACTGAAGCCAGGCGGGCGCCAGGCGGGCGCCGACCTATGCAGTGTCCTCGCTTCCTCTTTGGTGCAAAGGGGGCAAGCGCATGCCAAAGTATCAAGCAAAGGCTACCATTTCGGTGCAACAAGACCAAGACCAGCAGAACGGCAGGATGGAGGTCATCGTGGAGCCCAGGAAGGCGTCATCGTCAGAGTCTTTGGCAGGCGAGGACCAACTTTAGTCAGGATAAGTGTACTAGATGTTCCCTTCAAAATGGCCAATTGTTGGCACCCTTCCCGCTCAATATTTGGGAAGAGGACCAGGGCCTCGCTCTATAAATAGGACTATCCATTCTCAAGGCAGGGGATCGGGGATCGACCAATCGAACCCTTGCCAGAACCACCAATGCAAGAACTCCTCCCCTCGTGAGGCTGTTCTTTCCTTGTATTGTTCATCATCGGCCCCTGAGGCAATCCACACACCAGACACTAGAGTAGGGTATTACACCACAATGGTGGCCTAAACCAGTATAAACCTTGCGTCCCTTGTGTTGTTCTTCGTGTAGCCTAGATCCCTTGTGAGGTGACGAAACGTGAGTTGATATAGGAGTGATCTCCGCGTGCACCCCAGAGTTTGAACGTTGAGGGTCTGCCGGAACCCGAAATCTGACATTTGGCGCGCCAGGTAGGGGTGTGCCGAAGCTCTCCCTTCTACTGGCCCGTTCTCCGCAGACATCACGTTTCGCCCACATGGAGGACAACGCGCCGCACGCTCCGGCAGCCGATGCCAGTGCCAGGGCCGGGGGCTCCGAGCCTTGGCCCCCGCCTTGCGGCAGGTGCAGTGGCCATGCGGGATCAAGCCAGAGGCACCGCCGCGCTACAGCGGCGCGGCGGACCCGCTGGTTTTCCTGCCGGCGTACGAGGAAGCCGTCCTCAAGGCGGGGGGCGATGATAGGATGATGGCCAACTGGTTCCCCCTGGCCCTCGCCGGCGTTGCTCGCATGTGGCTGGTCCTCCTACCGACGGCTTCTATGACCACCTGGGGGGAACTGCGCGACCTTTTCCTTGCCCATTATTGCGCGCCAGTGCCCCCGGTCGTTGTGGCTCTCCTGGGCGGCTCACAGGCACCACCCTCGAGCTGACTCATCAAGCCGTTCACCCGCCAGATCAGCGCCGCCTCCAAGCACCAAGAAACCCCCCCGGGCTGGGTGGCGCCCAAGGCCGATCTGACCTTCAGCTCGGATGATCACCCCTCCAACCCAGCCTGCTCGGGCGCGCTCCCAATGCTGTGCACCCCCACCATGTGCCAGGTGGCCGTCACCAAAACCCTCATCGACGACGGTGCTGGCCTCAATGTGCTCTCAGTGGAAGCCTTCAGCCTCCTCCACGTGCCGCCAGAGCGGCTTCAGCCCAGCAGGTCCTTCTCGGGCGTCGGAGGCGGTTCCACCGGCTCTCTGGGACAGATCCGCCTCCCGGTAACCTTCAGCACCTACGATAACTTCCGCACGGAGCTGATCGACTTCGACATCGCCCCCATCGGTCTCCCGTACAACACCATCCTCGGCTACCCAGCCCTGGCCCGGTTCATGGCCGCAACTCACCCGGCGTACAACCTCATGAAGATGTCTGGGAGCAACGGCGTCCTTACCGTGTCCGGAGACACCGGGGATGCGTTACAAGCGCTCAAGCTTGCTTTCAAGACTGCCGCAGTGGCGCAGCCCGCCAGCTCAGTCGCCCTCGAGCCCAAGAGAGTTGTGCCAGCCAAAAAGAAGCAACTATTCAGCCAAGACAAGGCGGAGACCAAGCAGGTACCGGTCGACGAGGACGAGCCCGCTGGTGCTACCTTCACCATAGGCACCAACCTTGAGCCTGAACAGGAGGAGGCCCTGGTCAGTTTCCTGCGCGCAAACAGGAAGGTGTTTGCATGGGAGCCTAATCAGCTGGCGGGGGTCCCGAGGGATGTAATTGAGCAGCATCTCAATGTGTGCCCCAAGTGCGCCCTGTGAAGCAGAAGGCAAGGCGACAGTCCACTAAAAAGCAGGCCTTCATCGTCCAAGAGACCCGCAAGTTAGAAGCAGCAGGGGTCATTCGCGAGGTTCGCTACCCTGATTGGTTGGCCAACCCTGTTGTCGTGCCAAAAAAGGGAGGAAAGGAACGCATGTGCGTCGACTTCACCAACCTGAACAAAGCCTGCCCGCAGGATGCATTCCAGCTCCCACGCATCGACCAGATCGTCGACTCAACCGCTGAGTGTGACCTACTGTGCTTCCAGGATGCCTTCTCGGGCTATCATCAGATCAAGATGGCGTTGGAGGATGTGGAGAAAACGGCCTTCCTGATCCCATGTGGGATGTACTGCTATACTTGCATGCCGTTTGGGTTGCGCAATGCAAGCGCGACCTTCCAGCGATTGATGCACATCGCTCTGGGCGACAGGTCGGGAGGAACACCGAAGCTTACGTTGATGACATTGTGGTGAAGTCTCGGGAGGCGAAAATCCTGATACAGGACTTGGAAGAAACCTTCGCGAGCCTCAACAAAGTGGACCTGCGGCTCAACCCGCAGAAGTGTGTGTTTGGAGTCCCCTCGGGCAAGCTCCTGGGCTTCCTCGTATCCCAGAGGGGCATTGAGGCTAACCCAGAGAAGGTCAAGGCAGTCGAAGACATGAGCCCTCCAAAGACCCTCAGGGAAATGCAGAAGCTCACTGGGCGTGTAACCACTTTAGGACATTTCATCTCCAAGCTGGGAGAGCGTGCGCTGCCTTTCTTCAAGCTATGAAGAAGAAAGGCCCCTTTGAATGGACTAAAGAGGCCGACAAAGCATTCCAAGACCTCAGGAGGTACCTTACCAGCCCCCCGGTAATGGTGGCCCCGCGCCCTCGAGAGCCCCTGGTGCTCCACCTTGCAGCCACCCCTTACTCCGCCAGTGCATCCCTAGTGGCAGTCAGAAAGGAGCGCCGGGCCTCGGCCGCAGCCGCACTCCCGGCCGAGGCAGAACAAGGTCAGGAAGGCCTCGCAGAAACCACGACCTCAACGGAGAAGGATCAGCCTCATCAAGAGAGTGCACCCAGAGCGGAGGAGGCCCCCTCAGGCGACCAAGGACTGAGGGACACGCCGCCTCAGGAGGCACCTCAACCTCCAGAGGATGCGGGCTGCGCCAGCACCCTCAATCTCGTTGAGCACGCGGTGTACTTCGTCAGTACGGTGCTGCGGGACGCGAGGGCGCGGTACCCAATGCCTCAAAAACTCCTCCTCGCACTGTTGGTAGCCTCGCGCAAGCTGCGACACTACTTTCAAGGCCATCCCATCAAGGTCGTCTCAGCCTACCCCCTGGAAAGGGTACTCAGGAGCCCCAATTCAGCAGGGAGGGTCGCCGAATGGAACATCAAACTGCAAGCATTCCAGCTAGAATTCAGCACTACCAGGGTCATTAAGGGAGCTGCGCTCGCAGATTTCGTGCCGGAATGGACAGAGGCGCCAGGGCTCAAAATGGGCGAGGACCGGTCACTCTCCCCGGGGAGCGAAGCGTCGGACGGTTGGGTAATGTACTTCGACATAGCGTTCGCGCGGCAGGGCGCAGGGGCTGGCGCAGTGCTCATATCCCCCACGCAGGACAAGCTTTACTATGCCGTGCAGCTCTGCTTCCAGCATGGGGAGAAGGTCTCCAACAACATAGCAGAGTACATGGGCCTGATAGCGGGCTTGAGGGCAGTCGTCGCCCTGGGAGTAAAACGAATCACCGTTAAGGGCGACTCGCAAGTCCTCGTCAGCTTCTCCAACAAGGTGTACAAGCCGAAGGACGAGCACATGGAAGCGTACCTCGCGGAGGTCCGCAAGATGGAGAAACAATTTTGGGGGTTGGAGTTGCAGCATGTGCCTCGCGGTACCAATCAAGAGGCTGACGACATTGCCAAGAGGGCATCCAGGCGGCTGCCTGAAGAACCTGGCGTCTTCGAGGAGCGACTCTTCAAACCCTCAGCGACACCGTTGCTATCGAGCACAGTGCAACCTAGGGAGGAGCTCCCTCAGCTGCCCGCCTTGGGAGCCCCGGCCTGTGGCCCGGCCTCAGGGGCACGCCTGCTCCTGGCGTTGGAGCCTCAGGAGGGATGTTGGATGGCAGAATTCAAGGACTACTTGGCGCAAGGGACCCTGCCGGAGAAGGACGAGGACGCAGAGCGCGTGGTGCAGCAGGCCACGGCCTACTGCATCAAGTATGGGGAGCTCTACCGGAGGCGGCCAAATGACATGTCCCTGCGTTGCATTCCCAGAGAGCAAGGGAAGGAGCTGTTGGCGGCCATACACGATGGAGACTGTGGGCACCACTCATCCTCGTGAACCCTCGTTGGCAAGGCATTCCGCAGCGAGTTCTACTGGCCCACAACACTCAGTGACGCCGTTGAGTTGGTGAAGGCTTGTGAGGCCTGCCAGTTCCACGCCAAGCAGATCCACCAGCCAGCGGGGCATTGCAGACCATACCCCTCTCATGGCCGTTTGCAGTTTGGGGGCTGGACATTCTGGGCCCGTTCCCTCGGGCGCCAGGGGGCTACCACTACCTCTACATCGCCGTGGACAAGTTCACCAAGTGGGCTGAGGTGGAAGCTGTCCGCACCATACCCACGGGCTCAGTGGTCAAGTTCATCAAGGGCCTCGTGAGCCGATTTGGGGTGCCTAACCGCATTATCACCGACAACGGTTCGCAGTTCACCAGCAATCTCTTCAAAACGTACTGTGCTAACCTTGGAACGCAGATATGCTATGCCTCGTGGCACACACCCGGAGCAACGGCCAGGCCGAATGAGCCAACACGGAAGTCCTGAGGGGCCTCAAAACCAGGACCTTCAAGAAGAAGCTGGAGGCCTACAACAGGGGCTGGTACGATGAGCTCCAATCCGTGCTATGGTCTATCCGCACGACCGCGGCCAAGCCGACTGGCGAGACCCCGTTCTTCCTCGTCTACGGAGCTGAGGCCGTCCTCCCTCATGAGGTTAGGCATCATTCCGCACGGGTCCTGGCGTTCGACGAGGCGCAGCAGGATGCCATGCGGGGGACGGATCTCGTGCTAGGGGAGGAACGCCGTCGAGAAGCCGCGCTGCGAGCGGCAAGGTACCAACAGGCGCTGCGGCGATACCACTACTGCAACATCTGCCCCAGAACTCTTGAGGTAGGGGACCTCATGCTCAGACGGGTTCTCTCCAGGGAGGGGCTGCATAAGCTCTCTCCCATGTGGGAGGGCTCATTCAAGGTTGTTCATGTTTCCAGGCCCGGCTCCGTGCGCTTGGAGACCTAGGAGGGGGTACCCATCCAGAACGCATGGAACATTCAACATCTCCGAAGGTTCTACCCCTGAGCAAGGCCCGGTGCCTGTGAAGAAGGCGAATGCCTGTGAAGCTGCCGCATTTTGGAAAAGGCCCAGTGCCTGTGAAGAAGGCGAATGCCTGTGAAGCTGCCGCATTTTGGAAAAGGCCCAGTGCCTGTGAAGAAGGCGAATGCCTGTGAAGCTGTTGCGTTTTGGAAAAGGCCCAGTGCCTGTGAAGAAGGAGAATGCCTGTGAAGTTGCCGTGTTTTGGAAAAGGCGCAGTGCCTGTGAAGAAGGCGAATGCCTGTGAAGCTCGCCGCCCGTGACACTCTCACGTAATAATGTGTGGGGCTGTACACGCCCCGGAGTCTCCGGAGTGCTGCCCTCGGGCCTCGCAGGCTCCCGCCCACGCCCAATTGCAGCACTTAGCTCCGCACTGGTGAGAAGACGTCGAAGACTAGATTAGGTGCCGGACGCGGCCTTTTCATTTGCTTTCTATAGTTGGCTTGTTCATTCCTATTTGAAGTTTTATTGGAGCTGTTGCCGTCACTAGTTTGTGACCCTTTGTCTTTCTCACTCGCCTCGTTTTTCTCTCACGCAAGTCTCGTGAGGGAGGTACGTCGGCACCCTCGCGAGTGTTTTCTGCCCTGGCCGTTTGAAGCTTTCCTCCCAGTCCGTGCCCCATGGGCATTTCGACGCGAGCACGAGACCTGGGTTGGTCGCCCCTGCTACCAAGGCTGAAAACTACCCCTACTAACTAACCCTTGCAGGACATGAAATGCACGGCGAGGCCCCGGCCTCGGGAGGCGCAGACCACGACAAGCCTCCCCGAGCCAAGTAATCTCCGTATATGAGCACGCGACACGAAAACATAGCACAGAAATAGCAGAAATAGCGTGATAATTAACAGCAACAGTTCAACACGCCCCCACGGGGCCTCAGACTACCTTCTTTTGCGCAGGGAAGGAAGAAAAACAAAACAGGCGCGACTTGCTCGGCGCCAACTTGCGGCGGGGGCTCGTCCTACCTCCGGGGCTCAGCTGGATCCCATCTCCCGCTTCACCGGGGCGCGGCAGCGGGCCGACCCACTGCCTTCACCCAGGCGGGTGCGACGGTGTGGGGGCTGATCGCGGCCACCGCTGGAGGAGCTGCCGTCTGAAGGAGAGTCACCAAAGCTTGGCGGGCCCCGGGCACCGCTGCCCGCGCGCATGCCGCCGTCTTCATCCTGATCAGCCCCGGGGCTGGGCTCATGGCCGCGGTCATCGTCTTTGGGGCAGCACCCAGCACGGCGGCCGTCTTCCCCGAACACCCTCATGTAGAGGGTGGCATCACCGTCGAACTTGAAGTGCAGGGTGCACCGTCAGCTTAGGCCGCACGCGCGCGAAAACATTTGCTAGCTGCAGGTCAGGGCCACCTCCCCGGCAACGGAGACCTCCAGTGAAGCCCAGGAGGACCTGCTGCAGCAACTATCCACCTGAAGCCAGAGGCCGCCCGGAGCGCCAGCCGGGAGTTCACCTACAAAGAAGTGGGGGAGCTGCAGCCAGGTGCTAGTCAGGTCCGCCGACCACACGACAAACTCCGGCAGCACCTCCGCCGAGCGGAAGAGCGGCCTAGGGGGTCGCGCAGCTAGAGCGTACCTCCCATCGGTAGTCGGGTGCTCATCGCCGTGCAGAGAACCGCCCCCCGACCACGGGAAGCCACCGCGGGGGCCGTAGGATGCTTGCGAGGGCGGCCCCGGCCATGCTTGGTCGGAGGAGAGTTGGGCCCTTCCTAACGAGCCTTTCCCTTCTCCACGGTCGAGAACCTCTTCGGTGGAGCCATGGGGATGGCGAGTAGCCGGGAAGAAGAAGAAAGAGAGTAGCAGGAAAGGATGGACTGGAAGGGCTCGCGCCGTTCCGTACATATAGCCGGAGGAGGCCAACTGTCGGCCTCCACGATCACAGGTAATCATGACCCGTTTTGCATGCAGGGACTTGTCAAGTCATGCAGTTGCCGAGGCGTCGTGGGGAAGCAGGGATGCCCACGTCTAATCAACCGCCACACGGCGCCCAAGGCCGCAGGCTGTTGGGGCCCGCGGCGCTTCGCACTTGCCCCTACGCTTCTCTGCTAAGCCAAGTCCGGGCGCGCCTTGGGCCCGGGGGCTATTGTCGGTGTTCTGGGAATGGGGGTACCCAGACTTGCCTGCTTGTGGCCTGCATCGTGGCTCAAGGAGTGGCCCAGTACGACCCATCTTCATCAACACAAGCTCAAGACCCTCGCGAGGGGCCAAGCCTCGCAGGGCGGACGACAGGAAGCTTCCTCAGGTGCAGCCTCGTCAGGCTGGCTCGCAAGGAGGCGGAGAGATCAAGGTGGGGTACCTCACGAGGTGCCCATGACGCAAGCCATGACGACCGAAGCCAGGCGGGTGCCGACCTATGCAGTGTCCTCGCTTCCTCTTTGGTGCAAAGGGGGCAAGCGCAGGCCAAGGTATCAAGCAAAGGCTACCATTTCGGTGCAACAAGACCAAGACCAGCAGAATGACAAGATTGAGGTCATCGTGGAGCCCAGGAAGGCGTCATTGTCAGAGTCTTTGGCAGGCGAGGACCAACTTTAGTCAGGATAAGTGTACTAGATGTTCCCCTTCAAAATGGCCAATTGTTGGCGCCCTTCCCGCTCAATATTTGGGAAGAGGACCAGGGCCTCGCTCTATAAATAGGACTAGCCATTCTCAAGGCAGGGGATCGGGGATCGACCAATCAAACCCTTGCCAGAACCACCAACACAAGAACTCCTCCCCTCGCGAGGCTGTTCTTTCCTTGTATTGTTCATCATCAGCCCCTGAGGCAATCCACACACCACACACTGGAGTAGGGAATTACACCACAATGGTGGCCTGAACCAGTATAAAGCTTGCGTCCCTCATGTTGTTATTCGTGTAGCCTAGATCCCTTGCGAGGCGACGAAACGTGAGTTGGTAGAGGAGTGATCTCCGCACGCACCCCAGAGTTCGAACCTTGAGGGTCTGCCGGAACTCGAAATCCGACAACTGCCGCTTTTGGTGTGTGGTTAGTCCTGAGAACAGTCTATGTTAATGTCTGTCCACTCAATTCAGTTTGTATATTTTGAAGTATCCAGATCATCTTTTTTGTGAGGACGGTTTATCAATTATGGTTACACTCCAATATCTGTATGCATTGCAGGGTTTATCGCACCCACCAGGATTTCCAGTCCCATGGATGTTCGGTCCATACGATATGTCACGACCTTTGAACTGTCCTGCTTGTGGGAGTAGGAGGGGCCCCTGCATGCCAGCCGTAATTGGACGATCAATCTTCTGTTTAGAACTTCAACATAGTGATTTCCTGGTAAGGGTTCACTCGTGTCTCATCAAGTAAATCTTATTGATTTACTATCTAAATCTTATTGATTTAATGTCATGTTTTCTTTCTTTTCCTGCAATTTTATGATGCAGGTTTTGCCATGTGACATTCAGCACAGAATAAACCGTTCGGTTTGCTCTACGATGGCTATTTTTACAGCTTTGACTTCTTATGTCGTGCCAGTAACGAAGGCATTGTTCATCACTTATATTACTGGAAAAATTGGATCAGTCTGTTGTCTGAGTACAAGCTGAATCCCTATGATGAACTGCAGTTTGGTTTAACAAAAATGCCATAATTAGTCCTTCTCACGTTTAGAAGAAATGAAGAAAAAGACTGGATCAAGGTCACGGATCCTAGTCAAGTTAGAAAGCTGATCATAGCAGACCAGACACGATCGCCGCTGTCTCGCACATCAGTACCACCATCAGCAACGGATTGAGCACCGACAGTTGCTCTAGCACTGACAGCGGCAGCAGCTCAGTCTGATCGAGCTGAGGATTGGGCACCGACCGCGTCAGCGGATCAGTCTGATCTACCGGAGGATCGGGCATTGACACCAGGACCAGCTCCGACACTGGCACCAACTCTACAAGGAGCACCATCTCCGGTAGCAGCAGCGGCTTCAGCACCTGCACCAAAACTTGCACTTGCATCTGCTCCGGCCCATGCAGTTGCACCAGCAACAGACTGGGCTGCAGTTCGCACTTCATATACCAAAGTCCTTACGAAAACCGACATGTCCACCTTCTTGGTAAGCATTGGCCGCCCAAGTGCTTCGTTCTTTTTTCTTTTCATGTTGTTTCACATGATTCACTGTGTTGATCTAACTATTTGGGTATGTCTTCTTGTTTGCAAACAGAGAATTCCTAGAGCAACGAGGGAGTCGTTCAACAATCCGGGCGACCGCGGCCAAGTTTCTCTTACCATGGGCAGCCTTGGTGTGAATGAACCTTCTCAATATACCGTAAGTACAAAGGATGGTCGCATGATGGTTGATGCTAAAGGATGGTCAAGGTTCAAATCTAAATCATATCTTGCGGTAGGGGATGATGTCAAAATCGAACTTTCTCGGCAAGGAGATCTGGCCCAAATCAACTTTGAAATTCTTTAGTAGCAGCACACAACTGCCGAACTGATCTATGCTCCGAGAGATTTTGATGTAATAATCTGGCATGGTGAAACAAGTGTCCTGTGTGTATAAGTAGTACGACAGTATTATTTATCACATGGTATATCGTTGATAGAATTGCAACTCTGATTGCTGGTTAGGAATTGTCGTTCGATTTCATTCCAACAGCTGCCGTGCATTATTCAATTTTGTGTATTCGCCTTGCGACAGCATCTAAAACCAGCACCGTACCGATCGCTTGCAATATGAAAAGCGCTGAGGTAGAACAAATGGGCCCCCAAACATGTAGGGTGGGCCTGCGGCCCAAAGTCCAGAACCGTGAGCATGTCTGAGTATTATATTCTCATCTGAACCCCCATAGAAAAAGCTGAACTCCCATAATGCGCGTGCGTTGCACGTAACATCAAGATGCATTTGTATGAGTATTTTATCTTGTGAGAGAAAAGGATGAACGAGGGAAGGCCTTATTTGCAAATGTGGAGAGGTGTGTGGGTACCTTTTTGCAAAATTGCCATAGTATCCTTCCTATCCGTCAGATATAAACCGGACGGCCTATATTGCAGGATGGCAGGCACACCATCATCACCAACTCGTCTATACTGTGTTAAAAACAACTCTGTTTTTTATAATTACTAGCAAGATGCCCATGTGTTGCACGCAACATCAAGATGCATTTGTATGATTAGTTTATCTTGTGGGAGAAAAGGATGAACGAGGGAAGGCCTTATTTGCAAATGTTGAGTCGGTGTGGGTGTCTTTTTGCAAAATTTCCATTTTCCCTTCCTATCCGTCAGATATAAATCGAACGGCTTATATTGCAGGATGGCAGGCACACCATCATCACCAAGTTTGTTTTTTATAAGAGTAGATATATATGTTATATATATTCCCCTTGTTTTTTCTTATGTATAAAGTTGTGATATAAAAGATTTGTATATTTCTTTACAGAGGGAGTATCTCTCTGTCAAAAAATATATTTATGTGTAACTAGTTACTCCTGTCTTTCTACTTCCTTTCGCTGATATGTGGGGCAACCGACAACGGGGTCCACGTGCCATATGCACAAATTAGAGTGCACAACTGCACGGTAGACACACCCCGGTCGTAGCGCCGCAGTAATGCCCAATGAGCCGTGAAATCACAACCCCCCTTTCTGGCTTTAGCAGTAAGCTAGACGGACGAAGCGGCAATATTTCATTGGGCCTGAATCCCCTTCTCCCTAGTCTGCTTGTTCAGAGAAAACACCCTCTCGGCGATTGCATATGGTTTTCTCATGGAGAACCAGGTACGAATTCTTCATCCATCCCCGATAAATCCAAGTCCCTTGGTCGCAGGTAATCCTAGGATGGCAGCCGCCGCCGTTGATGCATTTTTCTTCCTACTGAATCTAGTGTGTTTCATTTGCAGTGCCCAAAGTGCGAGGACCCTACAGGTTTCTGCGCCCTCGGCGAGACGCCACACTTGTTCCTTCTCATCCTAACACAGCATTTTGAAACGCGCACAGTATGTTCCTAGAATCCTCTTTTCTAGCTGGGAGGGTGGTTTTTTTAACATGTTGTGTTCTCATATTATTTTTCCTGCAGTGTATTATTTGCTCTGCCAGAACACATGTACTCAAGATGCTCGGCCTTGCCATAACTGAATACACTAGTTTAATGGTCATAGTGAAGACAAGCCATGGATATAAGTTCCGAGTTGGGTTCATGAACCAAGAAGATCGCTGCTTTTTTTATGGCCGAACTTGGATAAACTTTCTCAAGTGTTACGGACTGAAAGTTAGCGCACGAATGTTGATGGAAATAGCAGAACCTGGTCTCATCTTCACTGCAATCTTCCACCCCGACGTCGTTCCAATTGTTCATCCATGTTAGTTTTGTATCTGGTTCTTGCTTGTTTTTTTGACTGTGTACTGCAAGGCAACAGCCTCACAGTGTTTTATTAAACTTTAACAAGAGTTTATGTAATTACATGGTGACAAAAAGTAAAGAAAGAAAATACTTACAAGGAGCCTATGAGAGAGAGGCTATCCAAAGAACTAAGCTATCCTTATATTTACATTTGATTCTATGAGCTAATAGGGAGATATCATGTATGAAATTCCTCCTCCAAGAAATGAAGGAAGGTCTCTCATTTCTAAAGATTTTCCCATTCCTTTGTGTCCAGATATTCCAAGTAGCAGTGAAAACCACCTCAGTGAAGAAAGGATGACCAAAATCCCTCCTAGCAGAAAGAGCCATCTCATATGTACTCTGGTTTGGTTGAGCGTTCAAGGAAATCCCAAGGTAATTCCAAACCCTTTGGCTGAAGTTGCAAGCGAAGAGAAGGTGTGTACGATCCTCATGTGAGGCACAGAGGCAAAGGACACAGGTATCATCCTGAATGATCCAGTTTCTGCGTTGCATCATATCCCTAGTATTCAAACGGTCCATTAGGAGGAGCCATCCAAACACTTTAAACTTGAGCGTGCAAGCAGACCTCCATATCCATTTGAAGATAGGATCAACTACCAAATGGGAGAAGCAAGATTCATAATAAAACTTTGATTTAAACTCCCTAGATTTAGATGGCCACTTCCAAATATCCTTGCAGTCCCCATTCAGGTTGACCAAAGACAGCAGAACTTGAAGTTGAGAAAGTTCAGAATAAGCCTCTTGAGACAGTGGCAGATGGAAATGTTCTGAGATCTCGGGAAGCTCCATAAATTCTCTGACTGTGACTGTGTCATCAATAACAAAAGAATGAAGCCTAGGAAACTTCTCACTCAAAAGAATCACAGTATTACCCAACTGCCAACGATCAAGCCAAAAAAACACCGTGTTTCCAGAGTGCACTTGTGGAACAGCTAACTTGCAGAAGTTGGTGTATAAGCTCATGACATCTCTCCACCAAAATGAGCCACAACTCTGTGTGACCTGTGGTGGCGAAGCAGCATAGTATGTGTCCCAAATTAATGTGAACCAAGGCACGTCCATTCTGTTAAAGAATTTGAAAAGATGCTTCATTAACAAGGCTTCATTTTGGAGTCCCAAATTCAGCACACCCAAACCACCACATTTGTTTGGTCGGCAGACCCGATCCCATGCAGCTAGGGATTGTCGAGGGTTGTCAGTGTTGCCTCTCCACATGCATTGATGCATGATTCTCTCAATCTGTTGCAATATGCCCTTGGGGAGAGATAGAGTGCATAGGAAATAAATTGGCATTGAGTAAAGCACCGACTGAAGAAGTTGCAATCGACTTCCTTGATTTAGAAGACACGAGGAAGCAGATAACCGGCGCTCAATACAGTCAACAAGAGGTAAAAGGTCATAAATTGTGGGTCTGGAAGTACCCATTGGAAGCCCTAGATATGTGAAAGGCATAGATCCCACATCACAACCTAGGAGGTTGGCAACCCTAGCTCCCTCTTCATCGCTCATATTGATTGGAATAAGAGATGACTTACTGAAGTTGACACGTAAACCAGTGGATGCTGCAAAGGTGGTAAGCATGTTCTTGAAGGCAATCAGCTGATCATCCACCGCAGGCAAAACAATTAGCGTGTCATCCGCATATTGCACGATCGGATAGTCATTGGAATTTGTTGGAATTGGCAAAGTTAGTATGTTTCTTGAGCACATCTCATTGACTACCGACTGAAGCAAATCAACCGCAATGACAAATAATAAAGGAGAGAGAGGGTCTCCTTGACGTACACCAGATCTGCAGGCAAAATGATTACCTGGGACACCATTTAAGAGAACAGAAGAAGAACCCATGGACAAAATGCTATTAATCCATCCTGTCCAACGAGCATCAAAACCCTTGCACTGAAGGATTCTGAGGATGGCTTCATGCTCAATGGTATCGAAGGCCTTCGTAAAATCAAGCTTCAGGAGGATGATGGGCCGTTTTGAAGCTTTGCATTGATGAATATATTCGAAACACCAGGCTAGACAATCCTGGATTGAGCGGCAATGGAGGAACCCATACTGATTGCGATGAATACATCTCAAGATGACTCTTTGGAGCCGATTGGCTAGCAGCTTAGTCAAAAACTTCAAACACGTGTTTGTCAGAGATATGGGCCTGAAATCACCAACCACTTCAGGGCTTAGCTTCTTGGGGACAAGGGTGATTAAGGAAGTGTTGAGACATTCCAAATTACACCTCCCCTCATAGAACTCATTGACAAGTTGCATGAAGTCAGCCTTGAGAATAGTCCAACACCTCTTTAAAAAAAGACCTGTAAATCCATCAGGGCCTGGAGCACGGTCGCATGGCATATTCTTAATTACAGAATCAACCTCAGAATCCGTGAACGGCAAAGATAGATCTTCCAGACCATCAACCCTCTGAATTAATCTTGGCAGATCCAAACCCATTTGAATTCCTTTTGCATGTCCCATGCGCTGATTGAAATCCGACCAGAACATGCCCGCCAACATTTGATGGTCAGAAACCACCTCACCCGCCGAATTGTTGATAGAAGAAATTGTATTCCGTCGGTACCTTTCTGTGGCCATAGCGTGAAAGAACTTAGAATTTTCCTCCCCCACCTTAATGCTTCTGATAGTACAGCGTTTTGTTTCCAATAAATATACTGCCAATGCAGGATATCCTGAAGGTGCAACTTAACTATTCGCCAGAAATTGAATTCAGGCCAACTTAAAGGCCGGATCTCCTCCAACTCATCAAAGTTGTCTCGATTACTTCTTAATCCACCTTGTTGCCTCGATTACTTCTTAATCCACCTATTCTGTCTAACTAATCACAATTTAACTTTAGAAGTAGCAATGAATCTCTCACGAAGATGCTACTTCTAACTAATATTTTCTTATAATTGGTGGCATGTGTAGGTTTTTTCAGAGTTAAGCAGTCTGCTCGTTTGTTACTCTGTAATAACTCGGCTGTTACTGATGGCACTGAAGTTGACTGGATCGACATCCACAAGTTCCTACACTTTATTGATCGTCTTGGGGTCCTTGTGGGGCGTTTCAATGGTGGAAGGCCACGTGGGATATGTGTGCCACTGCTGCACTCGTTGAACAGGTCCAACTGTGTCGAGAAACTTATGGTACGAGCTGTTTTCTGTTATATATGTTGTTCATAAACTATTGCTTATACATAGTTTTACAGCTATGATCTTCTTGAAACAGGAACTGCCCAGTTCTATTGTTCCTATACAGATGCCTGACCATGGTCGGGTCAGACTTGCGCTTGGTCACAACATGATGTTTATGTCGACCTACTCAATTCCCCTTGGAGGTGAAAAGATACTTATTCATGGGTGGTCTCAAATAATGAAGGCACATCCATCTTGGAGAATAGGACATAATATTATGTTCATGCTTTTCCATGGCTCTAAAGCGAATATCCTGTTTATTGACCACATTGCGAGATGAAGCCGCTTTCAGAAGGTTGTGGATGCGCGGGGTGGCGGTCCTGGGGCTTGGCGGCCTCACACTTGGTTAACTGTAGGCAAAGTAGCACGGTTCGAGGCGTGGTTTGTACGGTTGAACCTGTATAAGTACTCATACTGCTTTCAGCTTTGGTTGTTAAGTGCCCCTGCTGGTTTCAGTTAAGGTTGTTAAGTACTCCTGCTGCTTTTACAGTCTGTCGTGTTTCTTCAGTCCTGTCTTCCTCCAGCCGCCAAAACTAAACCAGCGCCGGCGGGGCCGCTTGCTTCCGCCTCCCACGGCTGGCTGCGCCTCAGCGCTCGCATCACCGCCCCACCGTCTCCTAAATCGTTAACGCCGACGTCCTCCGCGCGGTTTGGTGTGCTCGCCGCGGCGCTGCCCTCTCGCGTTGTCAACATGGTCAACAAACAACAGGAATCGGCAGAAGTACGTGGATATGATGACAGTAGGGGCCCACCATGTCAGCGTATGGAAAAATAAAATGCTTCCTCCCAGTGTTTTCCTGACATCTGGGACCCACATCATTGTGAGCGTATATAGTCAATAGACAAGAGAACAACACAAGATCGGCTGATACCTGGGACGTAGCTGCTCGAGCAGTATTTTTTTTGTTATTGTTGAGATGGATCAGGGTTTGAACTGGGTTGTGGCTCGTCTAGCCCAGGCCTATATTTTATGTTCACCATGTGACCAGCCCAGCTATTTTTTCTTTGTAAAAATGAGCCCAGTTTATTTTTCTGAAGAATACCCAATCCAGGCCTACTTATTTTTCTATGCCCTGATGGGCTACAACTCTTTCAAGACGCTTGGAAATCTTGAAAGTAATATGAAATGGGTTGTAAATATAAAAACAAATGACAAATTGGCAATTACTCCCTCTGTAAACTAATATAAGAGCGTTTAGATAACTGAAATAGTGATCTAAATGCTCTTATATTAGTTTACGGAGGGAGTACTTTATAATTTTTTTCACATTTTCAGATTCCTATTTCACTGGGCGTTAACCTAATTTAAATATATCTTCAAAGTACTTTAAATCAGGCTCGACATTTTGGTATTAAAATTAGTTTGGAACCCACAGAAATATGTGAAATTGGCCGTGGCCAACCAAAAAACGACTGCAATAAATTGCATAAGAAGTTGCCATGAGCTATATATAAATTATTAAAAAAAAGAAGGAGTGGTCTGACTTGTGGGCCTGTTTAGTTGAGGCGTATGCAAGATTTTTTTAGTTATTATATACGTCAACAAACGATTCTAGCAGACGTCCGTTGGATGTCAATCCAACGGCCGTCGTGTTTCTTCTATCTTTGAACTTCTTGCTCCACCACCAAAGCAGCGCCGGCGGGACCGCCTGCTCCCGCCTCCCGTGGCCGGTTGTGCTGTCGTGCAGGCCTCAGCGCCCCCTACTACTCCCACCGCTGGCCAGGGCATCCCTCTACTCACCCACACCCCCTGTTATTCCGCGGCGACGGCAGCCTCACACTGCAGCCGAACCGGTGAACCCTCGTACTCCTCTCCGTGCGGGCTTCCACTGCCGCGTCTTCCCCGGCTCCGTGTCGTCCCCTTCCTAGGCCTCGCCGTCGTCCATCGCCCTGGTGCTCTCGGTGCGGCGTGGTCAACGTGGTCAAGGAACGACTTCCATCGGACGTGGACTGTACGTGGAGAGGCTGACAGCTGGGTCCACGGCCGCAGCAAGGAAGTGCCTCCTTATTATGCAGAAAATAATTATTCCTCCACCTGACAGCAGGGATCCACCAGACGGGCCACCGTATTTCGCGAAAAAAATGTTTCCCCCTGACTGCTGGGATCCACCAGCTACATCTTCGCACGCAAGGAAGTGCGTCCGAGCAAAAAAAAAACGATTCGCCCCCTGACTGCTGGGACCCACCAGCTACATCATCGCACGCAAGGAAGTGCATCCGAAAAAAAATTATTCACCCCCCTGACTGCTGGGACCCACCAGCTACATCTTCGCACGCAAGGAAGTGCCTAACAGTCGGGACCCACCTGGTCGAAGCGTACATAGCATTGTCATTCTGGTCGCGAACGTGTACGTACATATATACTGGTGGATGTACAGGCGCACACGTGTCGTAGTAGAGGCGTGCACATAGCATGTACACGTACGTACAGCTGCCAGGGTGCAAGAAAGAAAATATGGCCATGTATGTGTACATACGGGCGGGGTCTCGAACGCCTACTCGCGCATATATACGTACGGCCAGGGCTCATGTACATTGGCTGGGTCGGAATGGAGAAACAACGTCATCGTCGTGTTCATGGGGAGCCAACTGGCTGGTCGAAACGGAATGCGTGGTCATGTTCATCAGGAGGGCTTGGACGGAATAGGCAATGGAAACGAGGCCTGGCATACCGCAGAACGGAGGAAACGACCTTGTGTTCGACCGGCCACGTTCAAGACGGGGTCCTGTTGATCGGGAGGGGTGTGGCGTACTGCAAAACGGACGAAACGAACCTCCTACGGTCGAAACAGGGGTCCTGTTGATCGGGAGGGGTGTGGCATACCGCAAAACAGATGAAATGGACCTCCTAGGGTCAAAACGGGGGTCCTGTTGATCGGGAGGGGTGTGGCGTACCGCAAAACGG
>NC_057807.1:639146202-639153109 GCF_018294505.1 Triticum aestivum
CACCCTCTACTGTTCATCCAGCCCTCCACACCACGGGGTCCTGTTCAACCACCCCTCCACGGGCACCCCTCCACCGTTTATTGTTCATCCAGCCCTGCACACCACGGGGTCCTGTTCATCCAGAGGTAACGCCACCACTCACTGTTCATCCAAACCCCCCCGTAACACTCACTGTTCATCCAATCGATAAACTTCAGTTAGCAGCAGTAGCGAAGGAATCGCTCGATCGGGTTCAGTTAATAGCCATCGATCGATCGCTCGGGTTCAGTAACGCGTAGCCTGCAGTGCAATCGCTCGGGTTCAGTTAGAGCCCAACGCCTCGCTCGGGTTCAGTTAGAGCCAATGCCTCGCACACACGCGCGTACGTGTACGAGAGAAACGCGCATCGCTCGGCCCCCGACCTCCCACCGTAATCGGGAACTCCCCGAAATTTTCCTCGCCCTCGCTTCTACCATGGTTTTTTCCGTCATGGACGGCCCAAAGAATGTCATGCAGCTGTGTCTCCGGCCCGCCCAGGACGAAAAGCCCATTTTCTGTCATGATTTTTTGTCATAGAAGTAGGAGCCCACCACATCTATGATGATACCGGGTTTTGTCACAATTATCGTCATAGAAGTGTCATATGTATGACAAAAAAATCTCGTTCGGCCCAAAATGTCACGGATGTGTCTTTTTTTTGTAGTGATGTTGGGAATGACTGACGGACAAGTGAACTAGTTACATACATAAGCAAATAGCCACTAAAAAAAGCAAACAGGTTAATGGGTTCTTAGAAGAAATATTTCAGACAAAACAGATAATTACGACACATAGGCTAATGCATGAAACAGATAAAGTACAACATCTAGACCTTCCTGGCACGCTTGATCATGACGCTGCGGCTGTCCCTGTACTCGTTGGTTACGGGAAGTAGACACACCCTCATTTCCAAGATCCGCCTATACATGTCGTAGCATGCGTATGCGTCCTTGGCCGTGTAGGTTATGTAGGCTAGACTCAGGGGTACCTCCCACGTGTTCAGGTCCTTGGTATCGTTGTCTTCTTTCATGTTGGCGTAGCAGGGGTTGATGATGGTCTCGGCGAGGTCAACCACGGAGTCCTTCTCCTGCCCATTCCCGATGATCTTGTATTGCTTCTGGATGTCGACAAGCTTGTTGCACTAGATGGCCAAATCGTCACATTCTTCCTTCTCTCCACCATAGCGAAGGTGCAGTTGGCGCTGCCGATGAAAGGGGCGAATGCTCTAGAACCTCTGATGGCCCTACAATAGTGGTAGATGAGAACCTCGTCCCGCACGCATACCTGGGCGACTGCGATCCGCCGGTCCCTGCCAGGAGACGAATGGATGGGCACAAGGTCTAGTCCCTCGACCTTGTGCTTTCTTGTCCTGTAGGTACTGCTTGAACTTGGCGAGGCAGAGCTTCACCGAGTTCTGATCATTGGTGTACATCACATTCAACTTGGTGCAGCCATGGGACTGAACGAAGAACTCAAAGGTGAACTCCTTGCTAAAGTCCATAGTCAGCAGCTCACCCCTTGGATCGCCATTGGAGTCTCTTCAAGTGAACGAGTGAGTAGGCGGCATCAACAATTCATTTTTCAGCTCTTGGGGAACTGGATTCAACAGTAAACTAACTGTGTATAGGCGACAACAGTTACTACCCCTCCCTCGCCCGCTGCACGCCTGGCAGAATATGCACTCTCGGTGCATTCAAATGCCTCCATTAAGAAACCTATTCCGGCCACACACGTCGGTTCACGAGCGGGTCTGTATTGGTACTGTAATAGCAAGTGTTAGTGGTCACTTTACTTAAATTTAATTAGCTTTAATTAGAATGTATTATTAAAACAAGCAATGCATCATTCTATCAGTGCCATAGGATCAACATGCACAACAATTAGAATTATTATTCTCAAGACGCATTTGATCAGCACATTTGCCGCACTTTCATACAGACAGTACTACCAAGTTTGAACAGTTTGTTATGGTTGTTGTCCTCTGCATCATCATGCCGTGTTTCCCAGCTTGCAAGATTCAGAACCAACAAATAAGATTCAAATAATAAGTACAACAAAGATGCCTACAAATCTCATTGATTCCCAGCTTCCAAGAGTCAGAACCAACAAATAAGATTCAAATAATAAGTACAACAAAGATGCCTACACATCTCATTGATTCCCAGCTTGCAAGATTCAGAACCAACAAATAAGATTCAAATAATAAGTACAACAAAGATGCCTACACATCTCATTGATTCCCAACTTGCAAGATTCAGAACCAACCCATTAGAGCCTTTTGATAAAGTGAATATCAGGATTAAATCCATCTTGGCTAGACGTGTCATACAACCAAAGAACTTGGCGAATGCTCTTGACCATCACAACATCTGTAGTAGAGTAATACAATTTTCATAGATAAGAAAGAGCATGGATTTAGGACTCTAGCAGCCGTAGAGATGGTTCTACAAACATTGGCCTTTTATTTTTGCCACCAATTCTATCTATGTTCCTAATGCGTCAATCTTTGACGCATCCCTTGAAATTACTATAATAGTGGCATTAGTTGAAGCAAACTTTATTTCCAAAATGAGGAAAGATTGCAATAGAATAGCTTTATTTAAAAAAATACAATGTTGGCACAACATGACAAAGCACAATCATGTTGATAAAGGACAGTATTGACTGGTATGAGGGGCCCTATGCCGCCACGACTCGATCTGGTGAACCTGCAACTCCACTCGGATGAGGTCAACGTGCAGCTCCATGATTCAATTCATGCACCTTTTTCTGCAGTTCACCTGAAATGAAGCAAATATTGCATCATTCAGCTAGCAAGAAGTACTTGCTCTCATGAGCTGGCAGGTTCTTCTTTAGCAGTTGCACTAAAATTGAGCAACATTAAGGTTGGTTGTCTTGCTCATGTAAGGTGCAACTATAATTTGCTTATCCTTTTGTGCAGTTCCACTAAAATAAAGTGTCATTGTGGTGATAGCGATGACTCATCTTGAAAAGGCTAATAAAATGTTGCACGAGATTACCATCAGAATTTGACGGAGATTTTGGAAACTCTAGTCACCATCTTGTGCAGTTCCACCAAAATTGAGAGATATTGCCCACATGACATTTTAGTTGAACTGCACAAGACACTCATTCCAAAAAAAGTGTTTTGTGCAGTTCACCAAAAGGTCACAATAGCAACAAGGTGAAATGGATATCCCTATCTGCACAAAAAGAAAGAAAGTAAATAGTTTCCGGTCAATAAGAATATACGAAACATACACGAAATGAAAAGAAGCATCATAATTATGTTCATGGCAATCACGCAAGGACAATAGAAATTTTAAAACGTCAGCAATGCTTCATTTTACCGGAAGCATTGCGATCAACTATGACATTCGTCAAATATGGGATTACTTTAATGGTGGCATTGCCAATTTACCAGATACAGTAAATGAACAGCAGCTAAAGAGTTTTTTTAAGGGCATGGGACCGTGGGGACACCAGGTCAGTTAGCAACTTACTTATCATACTGGGGAAAACAGCAGGAGTACCATTTGTTAACACGGTTTAATTGCATCATATCACTGGAGACATTAGATTGACAATAACACTGGTTAGACATGTCCTTAAGGTAACAGTGCAATCGCTTCATTTTACATGCGCCCTTACATTAACAACAACAAAAGGTTGGTATAAGGACATGCAACAGTGGACACATTAGCACAATATACCTACACGGATGTATAAAGTGGTGATGCCGACTTTGTTCATGCTCTGTGAGGGTAGCAAATCTAATCCGGGAGAACTTTTACTTTGTGAGGGCAGCAAATCTAATCCTGGAGACCTTTTACTATGTGAGGGTAGCAAATCTAATCCTGGACATACTCTGTTGACTTGTCCACTAGCCGCCACTTTCTATCCTTTTTCAACCAATAATAGAACTATTCCTTATCCAGCTTGTACTGAGTTTTTCCATTATTTCCCTTTGCAACCAAGAGACCGGTTGGGTATCCAGTCTCTACTACTTTCCCCCTGTTATTTCCTCTTTGAATCAAGTCCTAGATTCATGCTACAACTTTCCCCCTTTGCTTTGTTGTTTGAACTGAGTCCTAGATTCGAATGCATGAAGTAGCTTTACCTCTAATAATACTAAAAATTTAGGTGGATTTGGAAGAGCTGATGGAAGTAGAAAAAGATGCACATGCAGACACGTGGGGAGCTGGGGCAGTAGAGCAAGGACACTTTCAAAGAACTTGTACCTGAGGTTTGTCGGGATGTCGGCGGCGGCAGGTCCGATCTGTGCACAATACGACAGGGAGGAAGAAGGGCCGGAGGACCTCCCGAGCCGGTGCTGTGTCGGAGAGAACGACATGGGCAGAGGATCGGGCCCCGCCGACAGCTGTGGGTTTCCTCCCTCGGCGGTGATGACCGCATGAACGATGCACCTTTTAGTCCTCTACACACACCGGCCGAAGGGATCCGACCGGATCTTTGACCAGCGGTGAGCAGAGAGAAAATGTCCCTACCGTTGTCTTGTTTAGAACTGGAGAGGATGACAGAATGAAGAGAGCAACCCTAGTAAAGCAAGCGCTCAGGCCCCTGCGTACATATATAGTGAAGTGATTATCTTTTTCTCTCCACAACAAGCATTTCAATTTGTGTATGTGGCATTAAAGAAAAGAAACTCTCTATTTAAGGTGACTAACTGTACAACTCCTACTTACTACTAGTAGTATTAGTTTTGTTCACTTGTGCTCCCCGGCTCTCCATTCGTTGAACAACCCCACGGGTGAATAAACATATAGTACTAGTATTTATATAGAACGAACAAGCTCGAACTATTTTCGCATAGTTAAAAGTTGAGGGCGGGGCTTTTCCCGGGAAGTACGTGCTGCAGTTTTTGCGTAGGCGGTTTGATAGAGAGGCGAGGAGGGTGAGGGAGTAGCGGATTCAACTTACTTACTACTGGAAAGGTCGGGCTGTGCGATTTGACGGTGCATTACTACTGGAAAGACTTGTGATATGACTACTCACTATAGTCATGAATTACTGGCGCTACGACCGAGGTGATGCCCCCCTTCCATTCTGCACTCTAATCTGGTGCATGACACGTCGACCCGGATGCTGGCTCTCCCACATGTCGGCAAAGTACGTAGTAAGAAGGAGCAAAGAATGATGCGGTATATACTACTACTACTACTACTCACACCAGAGGAGTGCGAACCACGGCAGCCCAGTGAACCAGCAGTGCGAACCACGGCAGCCCAATGAACCAGTAGTAGAAAACAGTGTGGTGATACGGCCATAAAAATGTGCTATGGTCCAGACTGTAGCATGTACAATACTACTCCTATTTGTTTGGATCCCTGAGTTAGAGCTAGTTTGGGTTGAAATAGCCTCAAATTATCGAAACAAGAGGGGTTAGTTTGAGCTAGTTTGCTCTAACCCAGCTAAAAAAAGTAGCCCGGTGGAGAGGTTCTAATTGGGTTAGTTATCCTCAGGCCCACTAAACTAGAACTAAAAAAATCTCCCCTGCCCGCACCAGATCGATCCCTCCGCCCCCCTCGCACGACTCCTCTCTGTTCCCCATCGGGCCACCCGCCCAAGCGCCGCTCTGCCGCTCGCCCACTCTCTCCTCCGACCGCCCTCTCCATCCAGCCTCGCTGCCCTCGTCCGTCTGCCCTCTCCCTCCGGCTTTCTTAGGTCGCCCCTCTCCCCTTTACCGGTCGTTTTTCTCCCTCTGTCGTGCACGGCGGCGACGCATCTACCAGTGAGGTCGTGAGAGGGGTGAGTTTGTTCGTTCCTTCTCTGTCTCACAACCATATCATTGACACTAGTAGAAAAAGGGGCAAATCTGAGAAACATTAGTACCGGTTTGCATATGAGCTGGCACTAATGTGTCCATTAGTGCCGGTTCAAATGACTAGGCGGGAGGAGATCTTTACTACCGGTTCGATGCGAATCTTTAGTACCGGTTCATGCCACGAACCGGTACTAAAGGTGCTGGCCGGGCACCAGTATCTTTAGTACCGATTCATGGCACGAACCGGTAGTAAAGAGGTTGTGGCAGGGCTATTTTTAGTCCCACCTCGCTCCCCTAGCAAGATTTTGACCACCTTAAATATGTTACTTCCTGAACTATCACAAGCATTTGGTCTTCATTGAACGCTATGTGTAGGATCTGTGGCTGCAATAGGAGTCTTCACCGGTTCTTAAATCGGTGATAGATTCCTATTGGCAAATTAGATTCTATACGAAAAGATCATTGATGATCAATGTATTTTTTATGTACTTCTCTGTAGCAGTAGCGCGTTTTGGCTGAAAGGCGGTACTGATCAATGTATTTTTTTCTGCGTTCAGATGCACAATTTAAATATGTTACTTCTCAAACTATCACAAGCATTTGGTCTTCATTGAACTCTATGTGTATAATTTGTGGACTCAATATGAGTCTTCACCGGTTTCTAAACCGTTGAGAACTCATATTGACAATTCAGATTGTACACAAAAATATCATTAATAATCAATGTATTTTTGATGTATATTTTTACATGTTAACGCCCTCACTCTCTCCACTCACTCGGTCTCCCCCTCAATCCCCCGCGACGTCATCAATTTCCAACACGTTCTGACATCATTTGCCATTTTTCAGTAACCGATTTGTTTAGATCAGAGCTAAATGACCGTGAAATTGAAAATCGCAACAAACAAAAACTACTCAGAAATAAAGCAGAAAAGAAAAAAACTGTATAAAAAATATTCACAAAGAGACCAAATACAACAAAAAAACTACTCAGAAATAAAAAGAAGAAAAAAAAGCAGAAAAGAAAAAACTATATAAAAAATTACTCAAAAATAAATAATGCAGAAAAGAAAAAAACTATATAGAGCAAAAATATTCACAAAT
>NC_057807.1:639153257-639163235 GCF_018294505.1 Triticum aestivum
CGTCGCCGCCCCGCCGCCCGTACGCCCACTCGATCGTACCCACACACACATACACACACATACGTACACATATGCACACGCATACACACACACACACACACTACACACACACATGTACGTACACACATACACACACATACACACACATACACACACAGTACTATACACACACACATATTTTTTTAACTATTTTCTGTTTTCTATTGTTTAGATGAATTAATTAATATAACTAGTTTATTTCTAATTATAATGTTAGAATGTTAATGTTAGATGAATTAGAACTAGTTTATTTTTAGTAACAAAATTTAGGTATATGAGATTATTTGAACTAGTTGAATTAATAGAACTAGTTTATTTTTAGTAAGAAAATTTAGGTATATGAGATTATTCGGACTAGCTAGTTGAATTAATATAACTAGTTTATTTTTAGTAAATACTTAGTTGAACTAGTTGAATTAATATAACTAGTTTATTTTCAGTAACAAAATTTAGGTATGTGAGATTATTTGAACTAGTTGAATTGATAGCTAGAACTAGTTTATTTTTAGTAAATGCTTAGTTGAACTAGTTGAATTAATGTTTCGCCTATATGAACATAGGAAATGTCGTCTGACGACGAAAAATATTTCATTATGTGCGAATACTATGAAGACCAACGCAGCATGTGCGACAGAAATTTCCTTGTTGATGATAGGCAATTCAACATCAAGCTGGATGAGACCTTCGAATTCGATACAGTAAGTCACAACGACAAGTCTATTTTCGTAATTAAGCATGACTTATATATGCTTCATTTTCTTCAACTTATAATTTTTAATTTTCACTATTCTACTAGCGCATCCCCTGCCATGCAAAATTTTTTGTCTTGGATAAGATAGATTTCAAAGCTATGGAAACTATGGAGGTAAAGGGAGTTTACCTGAAAACTGAGCATGGTTATACTTTCAATGTCAAATATACAATACAAACACGTACAGCTATTTTGAATGCAAAAATTGGCAAGCACTATGCAAGGCTTATGCATTTGAGCCTGATATGGTTATCACCTTTGATATTTTTCCGGAAGATGATATTGAAGGTAATAGAGACATCTGAGTTGATGTGCAGACGCCTCCAGTTCTACCATTATGTGAGTTTTCTCAACTATATTTTTGTCTTTGATATTGCTTATTCAAAAATAATTGACAACTAATTTCTATTGACAGCTTATTTCCATTCAAGCAAACATGTCCGACGCTTGGTAGACAGGACCTACTACTGTCCCGGAGCTGAACTAAACTGCGAGGAGATAAGTCATTATGTTTCATGGCTTGAGGATCTTCATACTGTCAAGACAAATTTTCTTCCTGCACTTAGAAATGTTAGTACTCAAAACGTGCGACCAATAGTGATCGTATTGAACTACGGTCACATCTATTTAGGAATGATGGTAAGATTTTTACTATTTGTCCCCAGTGCATCTTTTGCATACATAATTGTTTTGCTAAACTTTCATTGCTAAGTATATTAATTAAGTACTATATGATGTTCTTCAATAGGGACTCCCGATGATAGTTGTGCCTCAGGGGATCGAGACTAAAGGTCGCATGTCAATTGTTAGCTTACGGCCAAGATATCCTTCATTGCACATGAGTGCATTTAGGATTTCTAGAAGTGATGCTTGCTTAATAGTGAAAGATTGGAGGAAAATTGTTAACGATCGCAGAGAAGTACTAGGGGGCAGAAATGAGAAGCGCTTCCCATGATTAGGAGACAGGATCATCTGCATGCTCCAGTATGATGAATCAGGAGAGCTATACATGTTGTATGCTATTTTACCTGAGAGAGAGCAGAAGGAGTGATTTATCTAGTTTCATGCTCTTATAGTACTTGTCCTCTCAAGTCCGTGTTCTTCGTCCTGAACTTAATCTCAAAGAGTGATTTTCTTTTGTGGTGTTATGAATGCTTATAATATCATGACCATCATGTTGAACTCGATGATATTTTTGCTTCTGGTACAAGTGAATGTTTCTTATTTAAGCTAGTGTTGGTGGTGATTAGATAGCGGTAATCAAGTATATGCCATATCCATATATATTATACTTGATCACCTAATTAGGTGATGAAGTATAATATGGATATAGGCATACTCTTGATCACTTAGCTAGCTAGTATATAGCTATAGGAATGCATCAGTCAAAACTAATCTGCAGTACTTTCACCTAATGATTTAACAACTCATTATAATGTAAAACAATCACTAAATTAAATTAAAAACACAAAATTAAAGGAAAAATTGAAAAAACACCCAAACATTTAGTACCGGTTGGTGTTACCAACCGGTACTAATGTCCTACACGCACACGGGCCTGGCTCATGCCACGTGGTGTCACTTTAGCGCCGGTTCGTGATGAACCGGTACTAAATGGGGGGGACCTTTAGTCCCCACTCTTTAGTGCCGGTTGGCGAACCGGCACTAAAGGCCATTATGAACCGGCACTAAAGGCCGGTTCTGCACTAGTGTGATCTTGCTCGCTCTAGCGCTAATTCGATTTGGAAATGTAGATCCTGATCAAACTTGGTATAGATTTGTGGTGCACGCATGGAATTGTTTGATGCCGCTTGAGGAGGTAATAAATCTTTCTAGAGGCTCGAAGATTCAGTTCACCTTTCTAGGTATTTCAGTTTCAGGCTTGCATTATTTCTAGAGGCCCAAAGATTCAGTTCACCTTTCTAGGTATTTCAGTTTCAGGCTTGCATTATTTCTAGAGGCCCAAAGATTTAGTTCACCTTTCTAGGTATTTCAGTTTCAGGCTTGCATTATTTCTAGAGGCCCAAAGATTAAGTTCGTAGTCGTTGGCAAGCGACCCTGCTACCCATGCCGTTGTCGACCTCAACTCGCAAGCACCGACGTCGAAGGGGTTCCCGGGGCTTGGGCTCTACAAAGCCTTCCTCCAGAGCAATGATGACGAGCTCCTCCCTGGGTGCGTGAGGGGCTCCGGGCTCCCTCCCTATCGTGAATGACTTGCGTGATGAGTTAGCTCATGCTTTGTTTCACGGAGTGTATTTTTTTGTGAAGCTTGATAGACGACTTGTATGTTTAAGTGGGATATCTCATGTGTATGGACAAAGTAAAATTTATCATGTTTTGCATGCTTGATTTGTAAAGATGGTTCGTTTATGTCAATTGTGAGCGGGAGGAGGCCACACAAGAGACAGCACACCAAATCCGGCAGGAAATAGGGTCCAAAGTAGTCAAACGATTGAGAAAGAGCATTTATTGTGAATCTAACCCTGCCATCCATACACCTCTTTGGTTTAGAGTTAGTTCAGGGTTAGAATCTAACTTTAACCTCTAACTGAGTTAGAGTTCTCCTCGTCTCGGTTCATCGCCATCATACTTTCTACATTCCTGTGTTTTCAGTATCCTGCGAATCAAAGAGGCCCTTTTTTGCGGGAAAAATCAAAGAGGCCCTTAGACTGGTTTAGGTCTGGTCATTTTTTATAAACGTGTTATGTCCAAAATTAATGAACATGCTCTGGTTTCTACAAAAATAATCCGGTTTCATGTAGTAATTTATTTATTTATTTATTCTTTTGCAGGGGGTTTGCATGTAATTCGTGAGGTCTGAAATGTAAAGTACCCCGACATATGCTCCGAGTCGTGCATGCACTATGACCCATATGCTCTATGTCCCACATGTGATGAAAGGGAGCATGTGGAAATTGCCTAGGAGTACATATAGGAGGATAAATGCATGAAAAAATATGTACTATGAAGCGTAGCTGCGGTTCAAAAAGGAGACCTAAAGTGATGACAATTATAGGTCGCACGCACCCAACTAGTGGTACTAGACATACGACTATTTTTTCCCTAAAAAAGAGGTACTAGTGCTCAGTACTCCTATTCTATCAACACAAGTACCATCTGACAACAGCGTCCGTGCTACAACTAGCTCTTCTCCCTCATTTCTCTCTTCTAATTCTAAACTCAGCCGATGCCCGATGGGCGGGGTGGGGATTTGTCGATGGTCGGTTTGCTCAACTGCGGCCCCACCTCACAGTGAAAACGTTATGACTGGAATAAAAATGCCATATACTCCCTCTGTTCCTAAATATAAGCCTTTTCTTATAGTATTTCAAATGGAATACAACATACAGATGTATGTATACATATTTTAGAGTGTAGATTCACTCATTTTGCTTCGTATGTAGTCACTTGCAGGAATCTCTAGAAAGACTTATATTTGGGAATGGATGGAGTACTATATTAATAAAACATTAAGACCACAAGGCAATGCAGTGCTGGTTACAGGAGGCAAGAAGAAGAGATGCATCCATCGATGACGTCCACCTCCTCGACTCAGGGCGCCGGTCCACCGAATGGCGGCTAAGTAGCAGCGGCTTTCATGGCCAGGTCGACGTGCTTCTGAACAATAGCATCCAAAGATTCCAGCCGCTGGAAGAAGACCAACGTCTTTCTGTCCTTGCTTGCCTTGTAGTGGCCTATGTAGATGATTTCCTTGTAGACGTAGATGTGCAGGTCGACGGTTTCTTGCATGGCGAGGCGCTGCGCGGTGAGCGCGGTCTCGAGGTGCACATTCTTCATCGTGACCTCCGGCACCTGTAGGGCCACCAGTGCTTGAAAGAGTTCATCACCATGGAGGCTGATGAGGGTGGCAGGCAATGAGGAGCCTGGGCACGCGGGCTGGAGCAGTATGGCAAGGTCGTCCGCGCGCTTCTTGACGGCGGTGAACTTGCAGATGGAGTTGACTATCATGTTGTCCATGCGAGAGGCGAAGCCGGCGTCAGCGAGGGCTATGACACTGGTGGTAGCCAACACCGTCTGGAAATGTTGCGCGGTGCGGGGCCGCAGGCCGGCGCCTTGGATGATTTGGCACAGCCGACTGCCGCTCGCGTCTATCGCCTCCATAGGTGCTTGTGGCTTCTGGTCACTTGGTCTTGGATTGGAGTTGGCAGTGTTGCGCAGAGACTAGGAGTAGATGGATTGGAGTGGTGGGGCGCCTTTATATGATTGTCCAAACTCTGTTGCATTCACATTGTGCTGGCTCTATTCTGCTTCTCCAATTAATTCCCTCTGCATGTAATTGAGGATGCATCATTGACCGTTAAATGTCTCGGGAACTGCTACCCTCTCCCTCCTTGGCATTCAAGCACCTATGGAGGCAACTGCTGCTCGCGTCTATCGCGTGTCAGGAGATGATCCCGCACTACTAGGAAAAGGGCTATAGATGGGATGGGCACTAATGGCGCACCTGTTAGGTGGTGCGCCACTACTATATACTAATGGCGCACCATCTGGTGATGCGCCATTAGTGTGGAAGACACTAATGGCGCACCAGACACACAGTGCGCCACTAGTAATAAACTTTTTTTTCCATTTTTCCATACATACTAATGGCGCATCCGGTCAAAGTGCGCCATTACTAGTTCTAACTAGTAATGGCGCACCGGAAAGACAGTGCGCCAGTACTGTATTCTTTTTTTATTCTTTTTTTCCTGCAAAACTACTAATGGCGCACGGTTTCACAGTGCGCCATTACTAGTTTAAACTAGTAATGGCGCACTATGACTCGGTGCGCCATTAGTATATATATTTATTTTTTTACTTTTTTGCAAAACTACTAATGGCACACCACCTGCAGGTGCGCCATTAGTAACCAGGCATACTAATGGCGCATTTGCAGGTGGTGCGCCATTAGTAACCTAGGAACCCAACAAGATATTTTGGACAGCCACACCTACCCACTCACTTTCCCCACTTCATTCCCTCCACCTCCTTCTCCAAGCTTTCGGCTGCCTCCTCCTCGTCACCTCATTTGCACCATAGATTCATCAAAATTAAGTGGTGTAATTACCTTTTTTTGATAGGTAAGTAAGGGGAAAGCTATCTTCATGTTGTAGATCTACTTTTTTTCTCTCTAGCTTGCTCCAACAACGTGCACATGCACTTTTTGTGGCCTAGCTAGATCTATGTATGTTTGTGATGTTGCATATGATTGTGGTGTTGCATATATGTTTGTGTTTGCAGGTACCGGTATTTGAAATGCGATAGTTGCCAATATTTTGCCGGAATGTTGATTCATTTCCGTTTCGGCGAGAATTTTGGCACTATGCATTCTTTTTGGTCCTATTTTTAGGGAAGGTCATGCCAATTTTTTTCTTGGTTCTAAAATATCGTTTTGCTCTACCCCGTACGCGACCATGGTCTGCACGATGACCGAAGGCATCGTGAATAGGTTTTTGAGCTCCGCGAAGGCCGAGATGCTTCAAAGAACGAGACGGAGATAAGATGTCCGTGTCGAAGATGCAAGCTGAAGAGCCTTATTGCGGACCCAGATTCCGGGAAGGTGCGGGACCACCTGCTCTTGCGTGGTTTCATGGATGGCTATCGGTGGCAAGGTGATGAAGATGACTATGAAGTCGTCCATGGGGGGCGGGCAAGAAATGAGGAAGGGCAACAAGACAACCACAGCGGCGAGGGCGGGCGAGAAGACGAAGAATCTCCAGGACATGATCATGATGGTGATGATATACACAGTCATCATGTAGAAGATGTCGTACATGATGATGAGGAAGATCAAGACGAAGGGCATGATCATGAAGATGAAGATGCCGGAGCAGACGACGATGGAGGCTGGGTGCAGGACCCTCATATTCAAGAGCTGCTTCGCAAGCAGACGGATAACGCAAGAGCTGCCACCCGAGAGAAAGCCAAGCTGGATCAACTGGAGATAGACGCGGTTACTCCATTGTATGAAGGATGCAGGCCCGAGGATACCCGCCTGAAAGTAACGCTCATGGCTCTGGAGATGAAGGTAAAACACAAAATGACCGACACATGCTTCGATGAGAACATGTCATTCTGGCACGATAGTCTTCCCAAGGGGAACAAGTGCCCGACCAGTTTCAAGGAGGCGAAGAAAATTGTGTGTCCTCTAGATTTACCGCACGTGAAATACCATGTGTGCATGAACAATTGCATCATTTATCGGGACGAGCACGCGGAGTCTACCATATGTCCGGTGTGCGGTGTCACTCGATACAAGAAGTGGAAGAAAGCTCCTCGAAAATCGGTGTGGTACTTTCCGATCACTCCTCGTCTGCAGCGGTATTTCTGGGACCCTAAGGTAGCAAAGCTCCTGCGTTGGCACGCGGATAGGGAGGAGAAGAAGCGGGAAGATGACGGAAATGATCCAGAGATAAATAAAAAAGACAAGATGCTGAGTCACCCTAAGGATGCGAGCCAGTGGCAAGCGTTGAACTTCGAATACCCAGAATTTGGGAAGGATCCAAGGAACATCGTGCTAGGCGCGAGCATCGGAGTCAATCCGTTTGGCAGCCAGAGAAGCACACATAGCACCTGGCATGTGTTTGTGTGGATGTACAACCTTCCCCCCTGGTTGTGCATGAAGAGGAAGTACATTCACATGAGTATGCTAATTGAAGGGCCGAAACAACCAGGGAACGACATCAATCTGTATCTGGGGCTGTTGAAGGAGGAGCTAGACACGCTGTGGAAAACGCCAGCCAATACGAGGGACGCTGCAGAGAAAGAATATTTCCCTATGAGAGCTGCACTTCTCACGACGGTGCACGAGTATCTTGGTTATGGATATCTCGCGGGGCAGGTAGTCCATGGATTTTCTGGATGCGTAAGGTGCATGGATGACACAACGTATCGCCAGCTAGATAGAGATCCCGGGTCTTCAAAAACCGTGTTCATGGGACATCGAAGGTGGCTTCGCGATGATGACCCGTGGAGGAAACGCAAGGATCTGTTCGATGGTGAAACCGAACCCCGAAAACGCCTGCGTACGAGGAGTGGCGAGGAAATAGATGAGCTGTTGAAAAATTGGAAAGATTGCCCACTGTCAGGAAAGAAGCAAAAGGCGCCAGAGCCGGGAAAGAAGCGAAAGGCGCCAGAGCCGCTGCTGAAGGTATGGAAAACGAGGTCTGTTTTCTGGGACTTGCCGTATTGGAAGATCCACCGTGTGCCTCACAGCCTTGATGCCATGCATATCACGAAGAACGTGTGCCAGAGAGGACCAAAGATGGGCCAAAAGCAAGGGCAGACTTGAAATCAATGGGCATCAGGCAGGAGCTTCACGCTAATGATGATGATGATGATGATGAGGCGAAGCAAGACACAGAAAGTCGTCGCAAAGGCAAAAAGGACAAGAAGACCGGAAATGACTACCCTCCCGCGTGCTTCACTCTAAGTCAGGAGGAGATCGAGCAGTTTTTCACCTGCCTCGTAGGAGTAAAACTTCCTTATGGTTACGCGGGGAAGATAAGCAGATACCTAGACCCAGCGAAGCATAAGTTCAGCGGGATAAAGTCTCACGACTGTCACGTGCTGATGACGCAGATACTTCCAGTTGCAATCCGTGGGATCATGGACGTGCACGTCCATGAAATGCTATTTGGCCTATGCAACTTTTTCGACGTCATCTCTTGGAAGTCGATTGGTGTGAGGCAACTCAGAAGGCTATAGGAAGAGATCGTGGTGATACTATGCGAGCTTGAGATGTACTTCCTGCCCGCATTCTTCGACGTTATGGTGCATCTGCTGGTCCATATCGTGGAGGATATCATCCAACTCGGGCCGACGTTCCTGCACAGCATGATGCCGTTCGAAAGGATGAATGGTGTCATCAAAGGATACGTTTGCAACATGTCATGTCCAGAGGGAAGTATAGCCAGGGGCTTTCTGACCGAAGAGTGCATCTCCTACTGCATGAATTATCTAGGCATCGAGAACCCCGTTGGTCTGCTCGTCAACAGGCACCTCGGCAGGCTCGCTGGATGGGGTCACCGTGAGGGTCGCCGCGAAATGCATGTCGACTTCGAGGGTCGACTCGCCGACTTTGAAAGAGCAAACCTAGTCGTGCTACAACACATAGACGTGGTCGATCCTTGGGTGGTAGAGCACAAAACCTTTATTGAGAAGACATACAATGACCAAGGCCAACAGAGGACGGACGGAGATATAATCAAAGAGCACAACTCATGTTTCACGCGTTGGTTCAAGCAGAAGCTTCTGTCGTACCCTTTACATGAGGATTCTTCCGCGGAAGAATAACTCATATTCGCCTTGTCACAGGGCGCCGAGCACAACCTGATGACCTATGAGGCGTACGATATCAACGACTACACATTCTACACCGAGAACAAGGACATGAAGAGCGATGGTTATCAGAACTCCGGGGTAACGATGGAATCCTACACCGTAACAACAAGGACAGATACTACGGAAGGATCGAGGAGATCTGGGTGCTGAGCTACGCTGGAGAGAAGGTCCCGATGTTCCGTGTCAGATGGGCCAAGAGCGTCCTAAAGGAAGACCGGTATTTCACCTCCATGGTTATACCCGAAGCCGAATCCAAGACCGCGGGCGCAAACGTCACCGCGAAAAATGAGCCATGGGTACTGGCTTCCCAAGTGGACCAATGCTTCTTCATTACCGACCCGCCAAAGCCCAGTCGTGTTGTCGTGAGGAGATGCAAAAGGAAGATCATCGGAATGGATGGAGTAGCCAAAGAGCAAGACTTTGACAAGTACGGCGACCCGAAGATCGAACATGATGACAATGATGAAGTAGCAGCACACACCACAAGAAGGAGTAGGACCACCCTACCTAAAGGACGTCCGTTCCACAGAAGAACTCCATTTGCAAAAAAGAAGGGCAAGAAGATTGTGAACAGATAGCTAGCTAAGATCGATTGTATTTAAATCGTAGTCTTCATTTCTCAGGCACTTTTTGATATCATAAATATTTTTAAATTTCATGGGAACTTTTTGAATTCATGAATATTTATTCAAATTTGATGATATTTTTTCATATTCAATAGCTATCCCCCTCCCTCTCGATAGCTATCCCCCTCGCCAGATCCCCCTCGCCACCGAGCACCCCCCGCACCCTCCCTTGCTCCACCACCGCCGACGACCCCCCGCACCCTCCCCCGCTCCACCGCC
>NC_057807.1:639163479-639174461 GCF_018294505.1 Triticum aestivum
CCCCGCACCCTCCCCACTTCCTCATGAAAATAACAAATTTGATAAAAAAACAAATTATTAGATGCAACAAGAAATAATGAAAAAAAAGTTACTAATGGCGCACCCTATGTGGGTGCGCCATTACTATCAGAAAAAAAACTTACTAATGGCGCACCAGATGAGGGTGCGCCATTGCTATCAAAAAAAAACTACTAATGGCGCACCAGAGGCTGGTGCGCCATTGCTATAGTGTCTAGCTGGATACCCCTTCGCCCGATCCCCCCTTCCCTCTCCCTCGCCAGTTCCCTCTCGCTCGATCCACCGCGCCGCTCCTTCCCTCGTCCCTCCCTCCACCGCGTCGCCGCCGCCGCTGCCCCGACCCACTGCGCCCCAGCCGCCCACGCGCCCCCGCCGCCTCCCTCTCCCCTTCCTCCCCCTCAAGCCCGCAACCTCCCCACCACCACCAAATCTCTCTCGTTGGAGCTGCCCCTCGATAGTGGCTAGCCTCGTCGGACGCGGTCCTCGACAGCGGCGCGAGCCTCCCTGCGCGGCTGCTGCTCATCAACGACGGTTAGTCTCTGTCCCTCCCTCCCTCTCTCCCCCGCTCATCCCCATGCCCCCACGGGGCAGCGACCTAGGGTTAGGAGCAGGAGCTCGCCGCCGCCGCCCCGTCGTGCTGCTGCTGCTGCTTCTTGCGGCACGCCCTTGCATCTGGGAGGCAATCGATCTCGTCAAAGGTGCCCCTCCCCTCCCCCCTCTGGGTCCGATTTGATGGTGAATTGCAGGTCCAAGCCATTGTCTTTGATCAAGATTACATATTTCTTATAATTATACTAAATCTTGAAGTGTACTGACAACTGAATCTATTGGCAGAGTTCATATTTAGACTGAATGTTTACTAGTCCTGTCAATAGCATAATGAATATTTAGACAGGTTAGTCTTGAAGTATAGACTGAACGTTTAGACAGAGTTCTTATTCATGTCTAATTGTATTGACAGAGTTCAACGTACTCCTGTTAATAGAATCAAAGCTGATTTATTACCTTTCCATATGAACTTTACTGAAAAAATCAATTAAATTAGTCACCATTCTGAATTTTTACAGTACTCTACAAACTGCTTCAAAATTAGTCCACACAAACAAGTGCATTTTTCTAGACCTGCTTGTAAATTATTCCAGTTTGAAACTGAGATCTGCATGTACTGTCATAATTTCCAGTTTGTATAATTAGAGTATTGAAGATGTGTATTTTCAATTTAGATAGGGGTAGGTTTGCTCAACAACAATCAGTAAGATCTCAATAATACTCATGCAACAACAATCAGTAAGATTGAGATCTTCTTGCACTCTTTGTTTACAGCAGCACAATGAGATTACCAGTGAACTTTTACACACAAGCATGAATTTGTGTACTGTGACTATCTACCTAGCTACTGTTCTGAATCTCCTATGTACTGCTTCTTCCTTCTCCAAGATTATGACATGACAAGTGCTTAACAGTTCAATTTATCAATAGCTCCATCTTAGAAATTTAATTGTAAAATGGCAAAGATTATGACATGACAAATGCCTAACATGTTCAGTAAACTACAATGAACATCTTTCTCCAAGTAATTATTTGTATACCATGTGATTTATATATTTGAGGTGCACAACCTTTATGTTGTGAATATCTTGTCCACTGATTGTTCAAGTAGTTACAACTTGGTCATCACTGTCTTTACCTGACCTATTGCAGATCTTGTGAGAATTGTAGTGCTCAAACTGTCTTTACCTGACCTATTGCAGATCTTGTGAGAATTGTAGTGCTCAAATTACTGTCTGATTTAAGAATCAGCTAGCAGATTTTGGTTAGCTGTAGCAGGAGAGTGCCTGCTGATTAGTGTTTATTTGCTTTTTTTGGCGCTTAATTGGTTATTTGTCTCAAGTAGTGTTAGTTCTGATCATGATTGTTGTGCTTATGGCTTTAGAAAATGATAAATTGTTTGAATTTGATAGGCAGGTGTCCTTTTAGATTTTGTTGGTAAATCTGTTTTATTCAATGGTGTACCTAAATTACTCTAGTGATAGGAGTATTAGTGGTGGCCATCTAGTTGGACTACTACTGCTAGGACTTGCTCCAGATTTTAGGATTTCTTTTCTTTTAGGATTTATTTTCTTCTAGGACTAGGTTTTTATTATTTTTCTGTTGTGATTCTTTTTTGAGCTCTTTCTTTTTCATTTCCTACTATCCTTATCCTAATTATCTTAAATTGTTATGATGTGTGTAACATGATTATATCTTGGATTTGCTAGTGGACTTTGGGAGTTTCTTAGCCAGCTTGGTGACTCCATATTTTCCACTATTTCAGCAAGTCTTTTGTAAGCATTAAACTTTCAGCACTACATTTTTATCTGATGTGTACATCTGTTTGCTTCCTAAAATAGGAATGGGCCCCCTTTCCTATATATGTGTATGATGATCCTCCTTTCCTACAGTAGTATAGCACTTGCAGTTGTATGGCACTTGCAGTAGTATGGCACTTGCAGTAGTGGTGCCTACTCAAGGTACAGTTCAGATTTGAATTGTTTCGGAAATTGGTATGACCAAAGATGCTATTGTATATAAATGGGCTGCTGTAGAACTGTTCTTCATCTTTACAGTGCTGTTGTATAGAAATATGCTGGATTTTCTGCTCTGATTGTTGCTCAAAGAAATTTAGCAAAAAAATGGGGTCCTGGGAGACGCCGCTGCTGCTTGTTGAGGCCCTTGAGAGGCCCTTCGTGTCGTGATGATTTTGCAGGTAACCCGAGAGGCTCTTGAGTTTGCCAGAATGTCGATTAACTTCCGTTCCGGCAAATTCGGGTACTCCATATGTCCTATTTTCAGCAAAGGTCATGCTGAAATTTTCCGTGAATTTTAGCATGACTTTGCTAAAAATCGGACATATGGGGTACTTGCTACTAATGCATGGGCCGGGTATCTTAGTACTTAATTAAGTAGGACCAACTGCCCCTTTATTCTTGCTGCATTAAACCATAGGTGGCAATAGAGCCAAGTGATTAGGCCCAACTTAGAATTCTCCTCAGCATCAATAAACCCTAGATGATAAACCCAACATATGTGGCAATAGAGCCAAGTGATTAGTGCCAAGTGATTAGGCCCAACCAAGGGTGCCTCGACATCGATAAAACCTAAATGATGAAAACTTAACTTGGCTGCCCCGGATGCCTCAGTGTCGATGAGAACCTAAATGATGTAAGCTTAGGATTTTAGGGTGCCTCGGCGTCGACAAACCCTAAATGATAAAAGCTTAGCTTTTAGGATGCCTCGGTGTCGACAAACCCTAAATGATGAGACCATGATCCTATTCCTTGACAATAACCAACTTTTTGACCAAACCGTTTTCCTATTTAGAGCGAAACATGGCCAACCACGATGAGGCCGGCGGTTCGGGCGGCAAGCAATTCTAGGAGCTGTCCCAGGATATGGAGGAACAACCTCACCGCTATGAGGACACCGCGGAAGACACCAATCCTGACTACACAACCCCTAGTGGCGTCGGGGATGACACCACTGATGGTGCCGCCGAGGATGCCACCACTGATGATGGCGGCGCACACACAGATGGCAGCCAACCGAAGAAGCAAAGAAGGACCGATGCCCGAATGCGCTCCGCACCCTCAATGAGGAATTTACTCAAGTGGACTCCGACGGGCATCCAACGGAGCCCAAACATATAGTCAATGGGTACTCACTTCAGATCGGGTGCATTCTCCGGAGCACCGTCTCGATCAACACCGAGAACCTTAGGCATAAGGACCACAGGAATTTGCGCAACCTCCTCTTCATGAAGCTGCACGAACGATACAAGTTCCCCGCCGAATTTGAAAACACACGCCTCTTAGGGAATAAAGTGAACAGTGCCGCCCTCACGAGGATGAGCACGGCCCTGTCTACTTGGAGAAGCGTGGTGAAGAGAATGATTGATAATGGTAATAGTTATGAGAAGATCAAGGCGAAAAATCCTTCGATCAGCGAAGATGACTATAAGGAGTTCAAGATCAAGTGCGAGAGCAGCGCAACCTCCAAATCAAGTCAGTGGGGGAAAGAAATGCGGGAGTTGAACTTAGGGGAACACAAACTCGGTCCCGGCGGTTACAGAGTGGGGGAGCCTATATGGGACAAAGGAGGACGCGGAGCGTGCCGAGCAAGGCCTACCGCCCCGCTTCGAGAAATACAGCGGTGACAAGCAGACCAGGAACTTTGTCAGGGCCCGGTACAAGGAGGACCCGATAACAAAGGAGTTTACCACGGATCCGAAGACCAGGGCGCTTGAGCTTGTTCTGGTAAGGAATACACCCCCGCGTAATTAGCTCCATATGGTTGCACTCTAATTAATCCCCAATATTTCTAAATCGTTCACGTTCCTTTCGCAGGACACTGAAAGTAGTAGCGCAGGGTCGTCTCAGAGCTCCCCTTTCGACACCCCTTTAAATAGGGCGTTGAACGTAATGAAAAACAAGGATAAGCTCACTAAGCTGATGTCAGCTGGTCGTGTGGTCGGCAAAGGCTTGTCCACAAAATGGGGGTCATACTATACCGCTGGTGTGCGGAAGGAGAAAAAGACCAGCTCGGAAAGCCAGACGCGCGAGGTTGAAGCACTCAAGGCACAAGTGGCGTGGATTCCGGAGCTTGTCCAAGAGCAAGTGGAACAACAACTGGGAACGAAGCTCAACGCCATGGTGCCTACGTTGATTCATGGGCTGACGATGTGGATTGCGGGCGGTCAATAGGGGCCTCCCCCGGTTCCCAGCTTCACGGCCAGCAACTCGCACAGCGTGCAGGCGGTGCCATTGGTTTCTCCGGCGGTGCCATTGGTGTCTCCGGCGGAGGCGTTATTCGTGTCTCTGGTGCCGGCATGGGCATTGGAGCTTAATGCACCAGGGTGTACGCTGGCCGGCACCTCACCAGCAAGCGCCCCCTCCGTCAGTTGCACGCCCGCCGTTGGCAGTGCCTCGACATTAGCCGAGCTCGACGGCATCACGGTAACTAAGCCTCTCGGTCGATGACTTCATCTCCTTGCCTTTGACTAGGCATCCCTGACGCCCTACATGTTTTCACAGGGCGCCGCCGACGTTCCTTGCACTCTTCTGCACTTCGTGGGCGGCGAGTTGGTCGATGTCGCCAAGGGCAGAATCGTTCAACTGGGCAACCCCATGTTCCACGGTAATTCGATGCCACCCATAGCGTATAGGGTTGAAGTGGTTCGGGTGCTGCCAGGATGTGACGAGCTGTTACCTCCGATTCGACCCGCTGGGGCCGACGAAGAAGATGAGATGACCCTCAGCGCCTGCCTAAATTGGCCCCTGCTTTGGCCGAAGAGCCAGATTCGTTTGGGGGCGGGGGACACCACCCCACAGACAAAACCGCCAGTCGTGCCGGCGCCAAGCCATGGCAAGAATGCCGCAACGCTACCGGACCTGCCGGACATCCCTATGCCGGACATCCCTATGGCACAGGATACGGACATCCCTATGGCACAGGATCCGGACGACGACGACAACGACGATGGTACATTTACCAAAGTCGATAAGCACTTTGCCGAACATGGGTACGCTAACGAGTTCTGCGGGCCTCTTTCTCAAGAACCCAATCAAGACAACGCGATCTAGCTGGTACGGCGGAGAAATCTAATTGCAACATGCGTCATCTGGCGTTCAGTTCTCAGGAGACGCCTCCAGCTCCCGCCTTCACCGAGCCTCAGATAGCTGAGGTGCGAAATATTATCAGCCTCAACATGCTCAAGAAGGGGGTCTGTGAGCAGAACTCGGTCCCATTACAGGAGATCAAGAAGAAGGGACGGAAATGAAAGACTAACAAGGGCGCCGGTGCGAGCCAGCCGGCACCGAGTTCGATCCGTGCTCAGGACGGGCCACCTTCACCTAAGGATATCTCGAGGAGGGTGCATGTGGCGGGTAGGGCGATGCTACCGCCAAATATGCTCAATGCTGCAACCGGTGCTATGCGGAGTCTGCACGACAGTGTTCTTTCTTTGGAGAAGCGGCGTCTCAGAGAGAATGATGTGGCATACCTGGTTTTCGTGGCCAAGGTGCTAGAGGGCAAGGGCTTTGTGGATGGCGACATCGGGAGTACGATCGTCCTGCGGTTTGATGACACCTTTGCTATGTTTAACCTTCACCCGCTGCACTACACCTTCGTTCGGCTGTTTTCGCTGAGTATGGAGATGCGGATCATTAGAGACAAGACCCCAGAAATCGTGATAGTCGACCCCTTCTACATGCGTGCCAAGCACTTGAGCAGCGCTGGGGACCGCCAAGTTGCGAGTTCACACCTCGAAGGCGTCATTCTGGCAAACCCAGATAAGGATAACTTCCTTGTGGCTTACTTTCCCGAGTAAGTCATCCCTTAACCGCCCCGTAACATATGATTTCTTAGATTTCGATCGTTCTTTTTTTTCTAACATTCCGTGTTCTGTGCAGTGACACACATTGCACACTCATCCTCTTAAGCCCGAAATATTCCATGGCCACGTATTTCGACCCAAACCGTAAATCCAAGATAGACTACACAAATGTCAAGAAAGTTCTTGATGATGTTCTCCCCGGCTATGCCAAATCTGGAGGCACCTTCACCAGGGCAGTTCATAAGTACGGCAAGCACACCTTCTCACACAATACGAAGTTCTGCTGTGTCAAGCAGCCGCCTGGCGGTCAGAAGGATGCCTACTACGCCCTCCATCACATGTGGGCGATCGTAAGGGACCATCATCACCTTCTGCTACCAGATAGTCTCAAAGATTGGGCCGCGAGGTTGTCCAACCCAGGACGCGGACCTCAGACAAGAATTCTTTCGCATCCAGTCTGAGTTTGCGGACATCATCCATCAAGATGTCCTTCATACCTCGGGGCAGTTCTTCCGCAGATATCAACCGTCCAATAGTGAGATAGATGGAACGCTACAAATGTAGGGTGACAACGACCACGATTTCATGACCATCACGACGGACGGCGGCTTCATCCACGCTCCTGTCCGATGAGTCGAGTCGAAAGTAGTGATGTGTAGTTCTGAAACATTGATTGGCTCATGTTGTAATTAAACTTTAATGAATTCGTATGTCTCTTTGGTTTGGACAGTCGTTCAACTTAGATGTAATCGATGCTATTTATTAGTAGGACCATGAATCGTGCTACTAATGTCTTGCTTTTCTCTTCCGATCCTTTTGTTGCATACTTACATATTGCTTATATTTTGTCTGTTGTTTGGCTAGTGCATAGAGATGCCGTCGTATGTCGTGTACAAGGGTAAGGTTCCCGGAGTCTACGATGACTGGGAGGAGTGTTAGAGACAGGTTCACCATTTCAGCGGTAGCAGTTACAAAGGGTACACCACTAGGGCGGAGGCCAAATCTATATACGACAGCTATCTAGCGGGAGAGAGGAGGGAGCGTTGGAGGAACCGGATGAAGACCAGTTTGATCGCGATGATGCTCATCGTGATGACCGCAGCTCTCTTCTATGTGATGGTAGTTTAGATGATCGATATCGACTTGTAATGTGAAGACAAACTCGATACTCGCGGTCTTGAGACTTCTAATGTTTTATCTTTGTTCGGTCTTTTGAATTCGGAGACTAATATGATGAACTGTATTCGGAGACTAATCTTCTATTGTATTCGATGAATCTGATGTTGCTGTGTGCTGCTGTCTATATTCTGTCCAATAATATATTTTGTAACCTGTGCAAAAATCAGAAAAGTAAAAAAACAAAAACAAATATTCATACTAATGGCGCATCACCTCCAGGTGCGCCATTAGTATGCCAAAGGATACTAATGGCGCATCACCACAGAGTGCGCCGTTAGTATGACAAAGCACATGGTTTCGTATGGCCCCCCGGGAGGCACACTAATGGCGCATGGTGTTACATACTAATGGCGCACAGCTTGGTGCGCCATTAGTATACCAGACACTAATGGCGCACCAGTGGTGCGCCATTAGTAAAAAATACTAGTGGCGTGGTACTAATGGCGCACTAGTAGTGCGCCATTAGTAGGCAAAACCGATGCGCCATTAGTAGGCCTTTTCCTAGTAGTGCCGCCGCCGCCGAGGTGCCTATGGTGACTTCATGAATTTCAAGATGATAGTGCCGACTCAGTCTTTCAGAGGTGCTCATAGGGGTAGGGTGTGCATGTGTGCGTTCATAGGGGGTGAGTGTATGCGCGTGTATATGAGCGCTTGCTTTTGTACTGTGTTAAAAAGACGTAAATGCGTGTCAAAAAGAGACTAGTCAGTATACTCAGTATTGTGCACCGCGACCAAGGCGGAGAGGAAAACGAGAGAACTACGTATTTATTTACGGTGTAATTCACTCATTTTGCTCCATATGTACTCCGTCTCGGTGTAGTCTAGTCACTTGTTGAAATCTTTAGAAAGGCAAATACTCGTTTCTGGTTTACAGGGCTATACTAGCAAGTACCACAATAGTGGGCTCACATAGCAATTTGTTCTCATGCAAGAGCCTGGCTATATGCGTGCTCCAAGGTTCGCAACAACCATGTTCGGGTTGATCTTGGCTCTTCGCCTCTTCGAGACGACGAACAATGATGTTACTACTACTGCTTCTACAGTATCGAATCCACTGCTGCATGTTGGTCCACCGCGAGCGGGAGGGATAGCTTGTTGTAGTACTATAAGCAAAAGCATGTCCTCGTCTATGAGCCACTGCACGCATGGGCGAGGGAGAAGGCGTGTAATAGTAAAATCAAGCTTCTCGTTGTATGAGTTGACGCGACACATCATAGCACTGGCCCGACGTGCTTGCCTCTAAACTTGGCTGAAAGACCCACAATGTACAATATATTTGCTGCAACCTCTAACATTTACCCACCACAAATTAAAATATATATTCCTGTCTTGACCACATGACATGCAAACTACAATCACCATGATGACAGGTAGGGCTAGAAGATTATTTTAATAAAAAAATCTTCAAGACGGCCGAATAGCATGGAGCTGACCCCAATGATTTTAAACTTACATGCACGGTACAGAGAGGACCAAAGATGGGCCAAAAGCAAGGGCAGACTTGAAATCAAAGGGCATCAGGCAGGAGCTTCACGCTAATGATGATGATGATGATGATAATGATGAGCCGAAGCAGGACACAGAAAGTCGTCGCAAAGGCAAAAAGGCCAAGAAGACCGGAAATGACTACCCTCCCGCGTGCTTCACTCTAAGTCAGGAGGAGATCAAGCAGTTTTTCACCTGCCTCGTAGGAGTAAAACTTCCTTACGGTTACGCGGGGAAGATAAGCAGATACCTAGACCCAGCGAAGCAGAAGTTCAGCAGGATGAAGTCTCATGACTGTCACGTGCTGATGACGCAGATACTTCCAGTTGCAATCCGTGGGATCATGGACGCGCACATCCGTGAAACGCTATTTGGCCTATGCAACTTTTTCAACGTCATCTCTCAGAAGTCGATTGGTGTGAGGCAACTCAGAAGGCTATGGGAAGAGATCGTGGTGATACTATGCGAGCTTGAGATGTACTTCCTGCCCGCATTCTTTGACGTTATGGTGCATCTGCTGGTCCATATCGTGGAGGATATCATCCAACTCGGGCTGACGTTCCTGCACAGCATGATGTCGTTCGAAAGGATGAATGGTGTCATCAAAGGATACGTTCGCAACATGTCACGTCCAGAGGGAAGTATAGCCAGGGGCTTTCTGACCGAAGAGTGCATCTCCTACTGCATGAATTATCTAGGCATCGAGAACCCCGTTGGTCTGCCCGTCAACAGGCACCTCGGCAGGCTCGCTGGATGGGGTCACCGTGAGGGTCGCCCCAAAATGCATGTCGACTTCGAGGGTCGACTCGCCGACTTTGAAAGAGCAAACCTAGTTGTGCTACAACACATAGACGTGGTCGATCCTTGGGTGGTAGAGCACAAAACCTTTATTGAGAAGACATACAATGACCGAGGCCAACAAAGGACGGACAGAGACATAATGAAAGAGCACAACTCATGTTTCACGCGTTGGTTCAAGTAGAAGCTTCTGTCGTACCCTTTACATGAGGATTCTTCCGCGGAAGAACAACTCATATTCGCCTTGTCACAGGGCGCCGAGCACAACCTGATGACCTATGAGGCGTACGATATCAACGCTACACATTCTACACCGAGAACAAGGACATGAAGAGCGATGGTTATCAGAACTCCGGGGTAACGATGGAATCCTACACCGGTAACAACAAGGACAGATACTACGGAAGGATCGAGGAGATCTAGGAGCTGAGCTACGCTGGAGAGAAGGTCCCGATGTTCCGTGTCAGATGGGCCAAGAGCGTCCTAAAAGAAGACCGGTATTTCACCACCATGGTTATACCCCAAGCCAAATCCAAGACCGCGGGCGCAAACGTCACCGCGAAAAATGAGCCATGGGTACTGGCTTCCCAAGTGGACCAATGCTTCTTCATTACTGACCCACCAAAGCCCAGTCGTGTTGTCGTGAGGAGAGGCAAAAGGAAGTTCATCGGAATGGATGGAGTAGCCAATGAGCAAGACTTCGACAAGTACGGTGACCCGAAGATCGAACATGACGACAACGATGAAGTAGCAGCACACACCACAAGAAGAAGCAGGACCACCCTACCTAAAGGACGTCCGTTCCACAGAAGAAATCCATTTGCAAAAAAGAAGGGCAAGAAGATTGTGAACAGATAGCTAGCTAAGATCGATTGTATTTAAATCGTAGTCTTCATTTCTCGGGCACTTTTTGATATCATGAATATTTTTAAATTTCATGGGCACTTTTTGAATTCATGAATATTTTTTCAAATTTGATGATATTTTTTCATATTCAATAGCTATCCCCCTCCCTCTCGATAGCTATCCCCATTGCCAGATCCCCCTCGCCGCCGAGCACCCCCCGCACCCTCCCCCGCTCCACCGTCGCCGAGCACCCCCCACACCCTCCCCCGCTCCACCACCGCCGCTG